>NC_058131.1:215668028-215766565 GCF_016433145.1 Gracilinanus agilis
GAGAAGGAGAGAGAGAGAAGGAGAGAGAGAGAGAGAGAGAGAGAGAGAGAGAGAGAGAGAGAGAGAGAGAGAGAGAGAGAGAGAGAGAGAAAGAGAGAGAGAGAGAGAGAAGGACAGGAAAGATTGGGGCCAGCATGCCTGAGAAGGATCAAGCAGAAGAATCAAGCACCATGATTGGAGGCTATGATCTTTGTTTATTATGGCAAAAAGAAAATGATAAAGAGTAGAATACTAAGCATTACAACATTCTTGGGGGGTATTACTTTCCCACAGGATGATGCTTATGAAAATGATTTCACACATGAACATTACCAGTGTTGCTTTACAGATGTAAGTTGAGAAACACTGATTGCTAATCTGTTCTTAGGGAAAGGCAGATATGGTACTTTCAGTCATGATGTTACAAGGACTTCTTTGCTCCTCAGAGTGAGGGGGGGGGCAGGATTTATTGATGACCTTTGGCGGAGAGCAGCAGTCCTTGGTGTAAGAGATTGGGATCTTGCCAGCAATGTCAGGCAAGCATGGCTGCTTTCTTCAGTAGGCTTGATCTGTCCTGAGCAACTCCTATAACTCTCATCACCTTTTCTAGAGTCAGTAAAGCATGTATACTTAAAAAAAAACAAAACTAATTCTAATTAAGTATTTGTTAAAGAACTTTAATGCCACTCAATGTGGTATGGAGGAAGGCATGCTGCATTTAGAATCAAGACATCTAAATTCAAATACTAATTCTGCCACCCACTAGCTATGTGATCTCAGGAAAGTCATTTGTTTTTGTGTATATCAGAGCTCTGAGAGGATTGTGTTATGGTGGAATGGTAAAGATGAAAGTATTGACTTTAGAGTCAGAGGATCTGTTTACTTCCTGCTCTGGTGTCTACTATCTAAACAACCTTGGGCAAGTCACTTAACCTTCCAATGAAAGCCTCAGGTTCCTGAACTGAGAGGCTTTCAGACTATATTGTTTCTGAAGTCCCTCACAGGGCTAGATTTTTGATCCTAAAATCTTATTGTTTCTAAAATAATAGTGTTAGGTTAGATGAAATCAAAGGGTCTAGTGCAAAGCCTACAATGACCTAAGTTATGATACATACCATTAGGAGAATGTGGTTATGAGAATGATTTATTGAATAGGTATTTGTATTAAAACCAGGGCTTTAAAGACTGACAAAGCATATATTTTGCATGATTAAACTGTATAACCCAAATCAAAGTGCTTGCCAGCTCTAGGAGGGAGGAGAGAAGAGAGGGAGGGAGATGACAGGAATCATATAACTTGAGAAAACTTATGTGGAAATTTGTTATTATATATAATTGATAAATTAAAATATCCTTAAAACAAAAGAAGAATTGGGAAATCATAGGTAGTTACAATACATAACCCTCAAATACTGCCCAAGATTGAATCTTATATTGAGAATTGGTGGGGGCAGCTAGGTGGCTGAGTGGATTGAGAGTCAGGCCCAGAGATGGGTGGTCCTGGGTTCAAATTTGGCCTCAGACACTTCCTAGCTATGTGACCCTGGGCAAGTCACTTAACCCCCATTGCCTAGCCCTTACCAATCTTCAGCCTTGGAACCAATGCATATATTGATTCCAAGATGGAAGGTAAGGGTTTTACTTTTAAAATAAAATTTAAAAGAATTGATCCTCTGCTTTACCTAGATGTCTCATAGGTATCTTAAAATTAATATTCCAAATAGAACTCATTATTTCATTAATATTATTTTGATTATTTTTTACTTTTGGCTTTTAAAATGAAGTGGATTAAAATGTGTAATTCTATTTTTCTGAATTCTTCTTATGTCAATTTTTATGGTTCAATAATATACCATTATATTGATATATCACCATTATTTGCTCATATCTCAAACTATTGGTGGCATGAAAATATTTTATAAGAACAAAATGTAGGTGACCAAAATAAAAAAAATTGTCAAATAGGAAAATAAATTAAAAAAAACAACATTAAAAATCTGTCAAAGGTTCAATATTAAACAGACATATGCATATTTGTGTGCAATACATCAGAAATTAACATAGACCTTTGAGATTATGACCAATTTCCCTCCCAAATGAGTAATTTGAATAATAGTTTTAGCAGAATAGTAAATAATCAATTAAAATATTAAAAATTCTCCCAGTTACTGTTGATTAAAGGAGAGCAAATTAAAGCAAGTCTGAGCACCTACCTCACACCCATTACACTGGCAAAGACAACAAAATTTAGAAATAATCAATGTTGGAGCGTCTGCTGGAAAATAGGCATATTAATGTAGTTTTTGTTGTTGATAATTCATATGGCAATTCTGGAGAGCAATTTGAAGTCAAATGCCACTAAATATTATATCAATTGACTACAGAACCACTACTAGGTTCATATTTCAAAGAGATCAAAGGAAACAAATATATTCTATTCCTTTTTTAATGGCAAAAGACTAGAAATTAAGAGAGTGTCTATCAATTAGGAAAGGATGAACAAGTGGTCATATAAGAAATACTCAAGCCACAAGGAATAATAACAGAATATTTTAAAGAAATCTGGGAAAACTTGAATGACAATGTATAGTGAAATGAGCAGTCAAAAGCTTGTTGAAAGTTGCTAAAAGAACTGAAATAAAATGAAAGATTAAAAACAAAGAGTAAATGTAGTTCATGAATAGACCTATGCCAGCTTGGTAGATCTAAAGCTATTTTTATAAGAAAATCACTTCAGCAATATGGTAGCCCTGTGGGCCACTTCCTCAAGACCCTTCTATTTCTTTGTTGGAAAAAAACCAAATATGTTAACAAAAAATAGTATTTTTATGAG
Organism: Gracilinanus agilis; assembly: GCF_016433145.1. NCBI lineage: Eukaryota > Metazoa > Chordata > Mammalia > Didelphimorphia > Didelphidae > Gracilinanus > Gracilinanus agilis. Next base: position 215,670,841 of record NC_058131.1, read on the forward strand.
AAATCAATTATATACGTGTGTACATATATATACACATATATAGGTACGTACATACATATGTGTGTGTGCAGAGAGAGAGAAAAGAGTATTGACTCATTTAAGAATAAAAGTTAAAAAATTGCTGTTATATGAATTTTTATTTTTCTAGCCCAACCCATAGATTATTTGAAGACCCTTTCAGCTGGTTTCTACAAAGGAAGGTGATATTTTATCTACAAACGATGGAACAAAAGAGTCAAGTAGGTATTGATCATCAAGAAACACAAGAAGACAATAAGAAGTGACTATTTTCCCTTGATAAAATTAAGCCACCTTGCCCAGATGAACTATACCCTCATGTAAGAGTGTAGTGGGGTGAGGTGAAGGGTGGCAGAAAGGGAAGCAGATATAAGTGTTGAGTTACTGTCAGTGAAATTTTAAAGCTCATGGAGAATTTGAGAGGTGACATGGGATAGCAGAAGAGAAACCACAGTTCTTATTTTCAAGAGTAGTGAATATAATTTGAGAACTATTTATATGTGAGAGTTTAAATTTAATTCCCGGAAATCATCTAGAATGTATTATTAAAATCAGAGTGAAAAACCACTCCCCCAAAATTGTCATCACAAAAAGATAAGAGTTTCTTCAACAAAAATAAATTAGAATAAATATATTTCCTTCTTTGACAGATTTACTAAACTGTTTTTTTTTTTTAATCCTGGGACTCCATTCTAGGAGCATAGGGCCACAACCAGTAGGCAATGGGTCACTCAGGGTCACCCAGCTGGGAAGTGTCTGAGCCCGGATTTGAACCTAGGACCTTTCGTCTCTAGGCCTGGCTCTCAATCCACTGAGCTAGCCCAGCTGCCCCTACTTTAGGTTGCAGTTTCTTTAGCAGATGTAGTTTTTACAGGGTGGGGTTGCTAGCCCCACGCCCAACCCTCCTCCTTTTTCATCCGGGCTAGGGACGGTCCTTAGCCCAGGAGTGGTAAGGGTGGGTGATAGGGGTCAAGTGACTTGCCCAAGGTCACACAGCTGGAAGTGTCCGAGGCCGGACTTGAACCTAGGACCTCCAGTCTCTAGGCCTGGCTCTCAATCCACTGAGCCACCCAGCTGCCTACTAAACTGGTAAATCAGAGAAATGCTGGGGGTTTATAGATTTTAAGAGCAAATTTGATCATTGCTCACATTAACTTTATGGAAAATATAAAGATATATAGATTATATGATAATATAGTCAGATGGAATTATAAAAAGTTGAATGGGTAGAAACAAAGAATTGTCATAAATGATTCAATAGTAATATGACAGGTAGAATGCAGTATGGGTATAGTAATTATTAATTTCATCAATGACCTGGTTAAAGTAAAAGATTTCACGTTTATGAGATGCTCTGATCATAAAATGCCTGGGGATAGAGCTGAGATACTAAATGGTAGAGTCAGATATAAAAAATTTCTGCATCTAATCTAATAACTTCAAACATATAGCCTTAAATGAGATTTTTTTTAAATTACCTTTACAAGTAAAAAATAGGAGAGGCATAGTTAAGTAGCACTTTAACTGAAAAAAAGATCTGTATATTAGGCAATCCATGTAGGTCAGCAGTGTGGCATATAGGTTGAAAAAATATATGCATGCATCTATATACATATATAAACAAATACACATATATATGTGTACATGTGAATATATATACACATATTACTACCTATATTTCATTTTGTATCACTTCCTCTTCCACTCCTAGAGAATCTATCCAGTATAACAATAATTTTTTAAAAAAGAGAATAAGAAATAAAATTCCCCCATATAGTAAACAAATCAGGCATATGCATGTATGTGTGTTTATATATATATTAACGTATATATATCAATGTTGAACTGCATTAAGAGAGGTAGAGTTTTTAGAACAAAGAACAGTCAGTTTATAGTGGGCTGTGGTCAGGACACACGTATAATATTGGGTTCAGTTCAGGGTGCCAAAATCTAAGAATGAGCTCCAGTGTTTAAAATGGGAAAATCAAAATGGTAAAGTCCATGTCATATGTGGATCATCTGAGGGAACCTGGAGAACAGAAGACCCATAGGAGATCTAAAAGCTATATTCAGTTGTTGGAAGGGCTGTTATGTAAAGCAATTAGACTTGCCCTTTATGGTCCAAAGGGTAAGATTAGCAGCAATGCGTAGAATATGAAAAGTGACAAAATAGACTTTCTATTATAGATATTTCCTCAAGAATAGATGTCTGAAAACAAAACAGTCTACTCAGGGAGATGACATTTTCATCCTTCTTCCGGTCTTCAAGCATATGCTGGAAGACTACTTATCAGGTTTCTTATGTGAATTGTTTCTTGGAATAAGTTATACTGGATCAGTAATTCAATATAAAATTGAAATAGAGGTGACTAATCGATAGAAGAGGACCTCTACAGTCTATATATTTTTATGTATTTATGCTTTAAAATGCAAATCTATCTATATTTTAATTATTTTTTGTTAAATATTTACAAATTAATTTTTAAGGTTTGGACTCCTTTGGCAGTGTTGTGGACTAGACTAAGAGTTTAACACTTTTGTGATAAAAGACTCCTGCAGTCCCTTCCAACTCTAAAATCCTATCATCTTATGACCTTCAGTTTATTTTCTAATAAATACTGCAACCAAGAGATATGATTTGGAAAAAAGGAATAATCTTTTAGTTTATTACAGTCACTGAACTAATTATCATCAGTATCACTAATAAAATATTTACTGAGTATTCTGTACTTATAACTGTAACATGAAATGGTGCTATAATTTTAGTCTCCCCAATAAAAAGGAACTATCCATAAACAATTATAGATTTTTAGCCACTAAGATCCTAAACTAATGCTGCATCAGAATAACCAGATGCCCATCACCAAAGTTGTGGCCATAAAGTAATGAATTTTGAATGGCACCAGACCTTATTTATCTATCCTCTCACTGCCCCAGAAAAGTAATAGAGCTTTGTTGAAAAAAGAAATGCATATCACATCAATTGGAATCTCAGATCTTTTAAGTTGCAAATGACACCTTTAAAACTTTAATTCTAGTTTTATATAAAAACTCATTAACTTAATATCAGTTGCCTGACACATAGTAGGTACTTGATAACATTTATTGATTGATTGATTAAAAGGAAAATTGGCTGGCATCTAGAAATAATTTCTCAGCCAAACAATTCCACAAGTCTAAACAAGAAAGCAAGAAGTAAAAAATAAATTTTGAGGAGGCCAGGTGGTACAGTGAATAGGACATTAGTTATGGGATAATAAAGATCTAAGTCTGAATATCCCATTGACATTCTTTAGAATTGTAATCCTAGACATGTTACTTAACTTTTCTCTGAGTCAGTTTCTTCATCTGTAAATTGGGAATAATAATAGAATCTACTCACAAAATTGTTCTAAGAATTTAAGGAAATTATATATATATATATATGAAGTAATTTGCAATCCTTAAAGTAATGTGTAAATGTCATCTATTATTGTTGTTGATGATGTCTTTCTTTAGCTTGTTTCCTGTGTGCTAAAGAGAAAAAAATTGCTTTTACCCAAGGAGACACCAACACTGAGAGAATTATGATCTAATTTTTAGTTTAGCTTTTTGATCAGTTAGACATTTGCTTACATGATATTCACACCGAATGAACAAAAATAGCATTTTTTTTGCTGACCAATAGAATGTGTTTCACGATCCTGAAATTTTGGTGTTTCCATGAGAAAATGTTTCATGAAACTTTGATATTTGAAAAGATCATTGTTTTCTTTTTTTATGGTAATACTAGCTTCAATAGCCCTTCTCATTGTAACTATGCATGTCTGTCACATCTTAAAGAGGGAAGAGAATCTTGAAAGATGTATAGCTTAACTTTTACTTTGGAAAGTTATCAGTTTTACACACACACACACACACATATATATATACATATATGTATATATAGAAATGTAATAAAGTACAAAGAGAAAGGATGAAGAGAAATTATTTTGTAATAGATTGAGTTTAAATTTTATTATGCAAAGAAATAATATGAACAAAATTAGACAGGCTTTGGCTGTGATCTTAAGAGAACTGAAGACTACTACATAGTTGGAATATGTTTCTAAAATTGAGAAGTCATCAGTAGCAAGTCAGACATCAGTCTAATTTTTCTCTTACATAATAAACAGAAAAAAACAATTTTTGTTTCATTGTTATATTTTCAAAATTTATAAACAATAATTTTATGGGTTGATATATTAAAACCTACACAAAAGCTATAGGAAAGTAGTTTCCTCCTGCTCATTTATTTATTTATTTGTTTGTTTTTAAAACCTTTTGTGTTCCATCTTAGAATCAATACCATGTATTGGTTCAAAGGAAGAGGAGTGGTAAGGGCTAGGAATGAGGGTTAAGTGACTTGTGCAGGCTCACACAGCTAGGAAGTCTGAGGCCAGATTTGAACCTAGGACCTCCTGTCTCTAGATCTTGCTCTCAATCTACTGAGCCATCCAGCTGCCCCCTCTCCTGTTAATTTATTAACAACATTTAATAAACTGGAGTAGGAGCTCAGGTCTAATTAATTACTGAAAGAAGATGCATCTTTATTAATCAATCAAGAAATATCAGAAAATTCACTTACCCACCTTAAAACCTGAGATTAGACGAACAAAAATCAAATAGCATACTGATGGATAGGAGTTTGATGGAGTTGTTGATGAATACTGCACATGATACTTGTTAATCCTACACTCCGCCACATTAGTTTAATAAACAACAATATCTAACCTTCAAAAAAAGATCCATTCAAATCCAAAATCTAGAATTAGGAATTACACTGTGTTAAAAATAAAGAAACAAACAAACAACAGTAAGCAGACAATAGGCAAGAGAATTATACTCATCAATAACAAAATATTAACAAAGCCTGAAAAGGCAGGGGCTTGTGCAAAATGGGATAGAGGTGAGAGACAGGGAGGAGGAGGAAAGGGAAGGCTTTGGCATTTTATTTTTCCCATAAGCCTGTTTTATGAGAAAGCTTAGGAAAGAAATGCACAAGATCAGTAGCCAGTCATTATAGAGTTAAATAAGATAGCTGTGTGTTTTATTCTAAATAAAACAAAATATATTCCTTTCAAATTACTCATTCTTTATGCTGTGAGGTCAAGTCCCTAAAATAACTGCTAAAATGGATGAAAAGAGTTCTCTTGGTGGCTTAAATTAACTGGAAGTATATAAATAGAAATGAAGACAAGCATTTTAAAAAGAACACCCAACTTCTTCAAGACCCTAATCTACTTCCCCCTCTTGAAGTCTATGATTTCACCTCCTACTTTGCTAAGAATATATAGCTAATCACATGTAAGCTAAATTATCATATTTTCTGTGCACAGATAAGAATTTATCCTTCCTACCTGATCCAGAGAAAGTGATTTTATTTTTTTCTCTCTGAGGAACTGAAGTTGAGAAAGATCAAATAACGTAGGGTCATAAGATCAGAGAAAGAGACTGAAAATTGGAAGGGACCTTCGAAATCATATAGTCCAATCCCATCATTTTATACTTGGGGAAACAAGAAACCTAGAGTGATTTAAGTAACTTTCCTTGGTTACACAGCTAGTAGCACAGCTGGCATGCCAGCCCAGTTTGTCTGATTCCAAATCCAGGAGTCTTTTTCACTATACCACATTTTGTCTTAAGGTCCCAGGGTCCTATGACTAGTTTTCAAGTAGTATGTGAGACAAGTTATAATACATCAGAGTTCAAACCCAGTTCTTTAAATGGTATATTTATTGTGCTGGGTCCTTTGCGAATGCTTGCTGACAAATGGAACAATCTGGTCTTCCCTCACTTAATGAAGGCTCTGACCAAGATGTAATAATGACAAAATTGACTTAGATATCTCTCTGTGGTCTATAGTATGAGAGGAGGGGACAGTGGAGGTACCCTCTACCACTCCTCTACTATTCCAGCTCTGAAATTATAGTTCAATTAATATTGCTATTGGAGGAGACATGTTAATCTAATAATTCATAGCTACAATCACCATCCCTATGACTTTCCATAAGAAAATATACCTACTGGTTCCCACTCTTCAAAATGTTTTCTTCACCCATCAGAATATAAATTCCCTAATAGAAAGGATTGCTTTGTTTTTGTCTCTGTATCCCTAGCAACTAACACAGTGCCTTGCACATAATAAGCCTTAGTAAAAGTTTGTTGAATAAAACCTTTTCTTTATCTACATCAACAGAACTTACCTAGGAGAGAGTACTTTGAACAATGATGTGTGCCTAATGCTTTTCCAGCCACCCACCCATCCATCCATCCATCCATCCATCCATTCATTCATTAATTCAAATTATTTAGTCTACATATGAGATCCTTCAAAAGCTCACTCATATTATAGCCCTTCCTCTTCTCCTCAGCTCCCACTACCATACAGACATTGAAGTCAGAATATCTCATAGTAATAGATTTTAGAACTGGAAATAGCTCCTAAGAAGCCTAGCAAAGCAAACTCAAAGACCCACGCTTTTGGAAAAGGCATTCATTATTTGACAAAAACTGCCGAGACACCTGGAAAACAGTATGTCACAAACTAGGCACAGTCCAGTACCTCACTCACACCATATACCAATGAAAAGGTAACATGTATACATGATTTAGAAATAAAGGGTGATACTATAAACAGATTAGAGGAGCAAAGGCTAGTTTACCAGGCAGATCTATGGATAGGGAAAGAATTTATGTCCAAACAAGATATAGAGAACATTATGAGCTATAAAATAGATAGCTCTGTTCTCCTGTAGAGATAAAATAGATAACTGTCCACATTAAATTAAAAAGGTTTTGCACACATACTCACACACACACATACACACACACAATCCCAATGTGACAAAGATTAGAAGGGAAACAAAAGGGAAACAAAAGCCTTATTTATAAAATAAAAATAGAAAACAGCATCACATTTATAACAATTCATAGCATTTCCCAGTTGACAAATGGTCAAAAGATTTGAACAGGCTATTCTTAAATGAAGAAATTAAAATTAATAGATCAAGAACTACTTTAAATTATAAAATTTAAATCATTCCCATTTGACAACTGATCAAAAGATATGGACAGGTAATTTTCAGATAAAGTAATTAAGCCTATCTTTAGTCATATTTAAAAAATGCTTCAAAGAACCATGAGAAATGCAAATTAAAACAATTCTAAAGTGCCACCTCACACCTATCAGAGTGGTTAATATGACAAAAAAGGAAAATGATAAATATTGGAGGGGATGTGGAAAAATTGGGACACTAATACACTGTTGGTGGAGCTTTGAACTGATACAACACTTCTGGAGAGCAGTTTGGAACCATACCCAAAGGACAATCAAACTGCACACTTTTTGACCCAGAAATACCACTAAAAGGATCAAAGATAGCGGAAAAGAACCTACTTGTACAAAATATTTAAAGTAGCTCTTTTTGTCGGAACAAAGAACTGGAAACTGAAGGAATGTCCCTCAATGGATGAATAAGCTGGGGTATATAATTACAATGGAATATTATTGAAGTGAGCAGAACCAGGAAAATGTTGAACACAGTAACACCAACAAAGTACATTGATCAACTGTGAATGATTTAATTATTATCAGCAATGCAAGAATCCAAGACAATTCCAAGTGACTCATGACCAAAAAAAAAAGATATCTACTGCTATAGAAGGAACTGATAAAGTCTGAATGAAGATTGATGCATGCCATCCCTCACATTATTTTCTCCTTCAATTTTTCTCTAGTATAAGTAACATGTGTCTTCTTTTACAAATGGTGAGCATGGAAGTATGTATTGTAGAGTAGCATGTGTATGGCTTATAACATATTACCTACTGTCTTAAGGAAGGAAGAAAAATGGGAGAGTTGGTGGAGAGAACATGGATCACAAAATGTCTGGAAACAATTATCAAAAATTATAACTATATGTAAAATAGGGAAAAACCCTTTCAAAACATAAAGAAGTAATCTCACCTTTATTCTATGATTAAAAAGAAAGAAGCTTAGTGAGTTTAAATCATTTTAATCAGTGACAGAAGTGGGATTTGAACCCAGTTCCAACGACTCCAAAATCAATGTTTTTTTCCACTGTCCCATGCTGCCTATATCCTGAAAATACTTTGTGATTTCTATGACCATGCTTGGGTCACAACTAGAATGCTCTTTTTGCTATCCAAATGTTAGGCAACTTTTGAGATTTATTGCAAAATTCATTTGTGCCATAAAAATTTTCTGGAGTACCACCTCAGACTACAAAAATGCTTCTTTGAATGAGATTTTATCATACTTGTCAATACTGTTCAATTGGTACAGTAGGCGATGGACTATGGAATTGGAAGATCTTGGTTAAGATCTGGTCCTGAATAGTTTTGCAAAGCTCAAAGACTCAAGTTTCAATTTCCTTATCTATGAAATGGGGGTAACAGCATGTACTGGTTATTTCATAAATATCTTATCAGAACTAAACAAGATAATGTATTTTGAAGCAAATTGTAACTTTGAAAGTAAAAGTAATGCTTGATATTCTTCCTCATCTTATTTTTTCTATTATTTTTAGCTAAGGTATAGATAAAATGCTCTGAGTGAGAAAAAGAACAGACAAAAAAAAATAAAACAAAACTTTGTATCAAGATCCACCTCTTTCATGAGGTTTCTCCTGATTCCCCTATAGTTGTTATCACTTCCTCACCTCCAAAATTACTTTGTATTTAGTTTGCATATGATTTGTATTTTTCTATCTGTATCCATAGAATTCCCCTGCGCCAGTCTCTTATTCTACCAACATCACCTACTCCCTTCCCTGATTTGTAAGCTCCTTGGTAGATACTCTATTCATTCTGACTTTGCAAGCCTAGTGTCTAGAGCACAGTTACTGGCACATAGTAGGCACTCAAGTGCTTATATAGTAGAATTATAAGACAGGTAACATTTGTGGGTGATTTTATAAATGACAAAGTCTTTATTTGAACAGTAACTATTACTGAGAAGATTCTAGATGATTCTGCATTTATCGGATGGCCCAGCAATTCCCCCAAGTATGAGAATAACCTTCTCAGAAATAAAACAAGAAAATGCTTATCTTTCCTATCAAGTCGAATGCCTGAGACTTTTTCTCTTTTTTTTTTCAGAGAATGAACTTATCACTCCATCATTCCTATCTCTTTGAATGCTTTTCTTTGTTCCCTTTACTTTCAGTGGATGAGTCATAAATAAAATTAGCCTTGACAATGCCTTAGCCCTCATCACCTCAATTATTTTTGGTGATTCCCAGAAGGTGAAGATCAGAGGCCAAGTTTTATCACCTCCTCTCTAATTAATTCTTTGGGGGCAGAATCTCATTTTGTAAGTCCAGCCAAATATCCAAGTTATTCATTTCTAGTTCAGAGGGAAAAAAAGATCCTCCTTCCTGATTCATTCTGGGGCAGAATTCTTGAGCACAAACCTTCATCAGGGAGTCCTAAATTCTCATATGTGATTCTAAAATGACTCACAGAGACAGAATAGTAAATTAAAGAGGGTCCTGGCCTTGGAGTCAGAAAGATTTAGGTTCAAATTCCACTAAGTATACCATTCTGAGCCTAATTTAACTGTTCTTGCCTCAGTTTCCTCATTTGTAAAACAGACTACAAAATCACATATTTCACAAAGTTATTTTAAGGATTGTCAACTCTGATAATATAAGTAAATCTCATGAATCTTAGACTACTACACAAATGGGATATTATTATAATTAATTAATAAGAATTTGTCAAGTTCCAGACAGTGAGCTAAGTAGTGTGGTAGAAAGAGAGAAAGAGAAAGAATACAGGCTTACATTCTAATGAGAGAGACAAGGACATAAACAAACATATTGAATATAAAATTATTATTATTTGAGATCATGACTATACCTGGAGAATATTACTTATGGTGCTTGATGGGTTCGGAAAGTTGATCCAGAGTGATTCCACAGAATAAACTAGTCATTCAGAGTCACTATACACCTTTAGGATGAGGTCAAGGCATCTGCCTCTTTTCCAGTGGTGGTGGTGATGGGGATGGGGCTATGGCCTTCCATGGGCCATAAAAATTCATTCATTCTCTTAGTCACTGTTAGGAGAACTGTAGTAGTAACAATAAAATTGATTGATTGACTTACATTGCACTGTTAATCAGCAAACAAGTATTCAATTTTATTTTTATAACTTGCCTTCTGTTTTAGGATTGAGTATTGATTCTAAGGCAGAAAAGCAGTAAGGGCTAGATGATTGGGGTTAAGTGACTTGTCTAGGATCACAGAGGTAGAAAGTGTCTGAGGCCAAATTTGAACCCAGGAAGGTCTTCCTGACTCCAGGCCTGGCACTCTATCAATTGTGCTACCAAATTATTCCTCAATAAGTATTTATTAATTGCTTACTATTTACCAGTTACTGGTTAAATAAATAGAAATACAAAGAATAAGAGACCATCCATCCTAAGTAAGCTTGAGCTGGGGATATGAATTTTCTGGTCCCTTTAAAATTCTCAGTTCTCTTCTGCCCATCGCTGTGCCATGCCTCCCATGATGTTAATACCATGCTGATACTAACACTTTAAAGTTCTTTTGGCTCGGGTCATAGAAAATATTTTCCATGACATTATGAGGAATAGGTAATTCTTGGAGGATAAAGTAGACTGGGATCAATACTACTGCAGGCTGTAAAATCATAGCTTGCAAGATGACACATTGCAAGGTCCACACCACTACTAGGGCCATCATACTAATTAGTTTTACCTCCTTAAAAAGAAAGGAAAGACTATCTTCAATTATAATGGAAAGGAGGTGCTAGAAATGCTCTCAGCATGATACCAACATTATGAGAGAGGAAGGAGAGGAAAGTCAAGACAAATTCAAGAACCAACAAATTCACATCTCCCATCTCAAGATGATTTTGGATATAGTCTCATTTAATAGAATAGCACGTAACCAGATTGTTTAAATTGTCATTTTCTTCCTCTCCCTCTTTATTTCTCATTAAGAGGGAATAATTTAACCCCCTACCCCACTCCCACGCTATCCACAGTAGGTATAGTGTAAATGTACATATATGTGAGTCCATGATCAGTAGAGGACCTTTCTTCTCTGTTTCAGTTGACAAAACCAGCATCTTTTGGTAGAATGTCTAAAAAAGTGGCTGTGAGGAAAGAAATCACGATCTAGTTTCTTTTCTTTTTCTTTTTTTTCTTTTTTGTGTTTATGTGTGTGTTACCAGCATCTCTACAGTTTTCTCATCTGGTTCTAAGGGAAGGAAACAGAACCTTCTACTAAAATTTTTCCAACCTGATATGACATATAACTAAGTCAATGAGTTCACACATATTTTCTAAAGGACTTACTATATACCAGGCACAGTGCTAAGGAATGAGGATAAAAATAAAGTAAAAAAACACTCCTTGGCCTCAAGAATTTACAATTGAGTGAGAACTTTCGCTCACACATGGCTTTTACAATATAGGTTCATGTTCATACCAACACATTAATATATCAAGAAAGGATTTTACTGGAGACAAGACAAAAAATCTGATAATAATCCTATTTATTTATATATAGGCTTCTGATTACTTATATTTAGTGAAGTCTTCCATATAGAAAAAAATAAGTATCCTACCTGCATGCTCATTACTAGATGTATGGCCTCATGACTATTTCTGGATGAAGCTACCCTTTCAATAGGAAAGGACTACTCACAATGCCTTAGAGACAAATACCTTTGAACTCCAAGATCTCACTGGGAGAAAACTGAAGGGCTTGTCACTCCCTAGGCAAGTAGGATAGAGCCAGTATGAAAAAGATAATTGGTCCAATAAGAGGGAAAGACATAGATGGGATCAAAGGATAGAAGAGACGTGGACTGGGTTCTAAATCCAAATTTTCTAAATTCAATTCAAAAGTAACTCATGGGGAGACATCTGACCCATATCTAACATGACATCAGGAACTGTGGTAGGAAGAGAAACAGAAAAGCAAAGAGAACCCCATACAAAATGAATGTGTAACCTTGTAGAGCAGGGGTCGGCAACATATGGCTCTCGAACCATATCTGGCTCCACCTCCCGAAAGGCCAGTCCGGGCAGAGGCCCAGGATGTGCCCCAGGGGGCCCTTTAGCCCCCACCCCATATTCCAGTGCCTTCTGCCTCCATCCTCCTCCTTCCACAGGCATTTATGGCTCTCACAGCCAAAAAGGTTGCCAACCATTTTTGTAGAGGCAAAAACAAGAACAAAAGTAAACAAACCATCACGCAAAAAGCCACTTTTGAACTCTGGTTGTGGCTCAGTTATCCAGACATTGTACAGCCATAGCCAGGAGAGCAGGTAAGAGAAGGAACTTCAGAACAAGGTAAAAGCAAACAAACAACAAGAGCTTAGAGGTTTATATAGAGCTTGCTACATGTCTAACGCTGTGTTGTTTTAAAATTATTTTCTTATTTGATGCATTTAGGAACTGAGAAGGTGGATAAGTGCTGTTATTATCCCTATTTTACATATGAGGGAACTGAGGTAAACAGAAGTTAAGTGACTTGCTCATGGATAAGAAGCTAGTAAGTGCCAGAGGCTGGATTTCAGCTCCTCTTCCTGATTCCCATTCAGAAACTTTATGCACAGAGCCACATAAATAAGGATGATGAGGGGAAAAGTTTCCAGATCATTCTTTGAGAGTGTATACAGTTATGCCTACCTAAATTGGAAGCTCATTGGGACATCAGAAATCTTCTTCATCAGACTGAGAGACTTCCCCATTGACAAGTAGCAAGGATCCAAAAGGAGGAAGAAGCAGCACTGGACCAAGCAGAAATTCATGAGGAAAAATCAGAAGACTCAGACAGCACATCTTCCCTGAGAAGCATCAATCACCTACCACAAAAGGACTCTCTGCTGATGCTATGAACAGTAGCTTTTAATAAGGACTGAGAATAGACAGCAGTGACAAAAGCTTAAAAAAAGAAAACAGCGTTCAACAGATTTGGCTTTATCAGCACGGTACTGACCCAGGGTCAGAAACAAACTGTGAGTTCAGTTCGGTCATTAAGACATCCCATGGGCAGAGGCAGTGATCGATGTTTGGCATCGTAGACCACTCATTTTCTGCTGTATAGATACAGCCTTTGACCCTTTATCTATGCAACTGTATAGAGTATAAACTTCAGGGGAATTGCTGATGCCAAGATCATTAAACATGTTCTAAGGAGAATGTCAAAGCAGGGTCATCAGGGCACTTCAAGAGTCAAAGCTGGCCCCTACCTTGCATTTACTTTTTCTTCTGCTACTTGTGTTTGCTGCCTTGGAACGAAACTGGCTGCATCTGAGACACAGCAGGTGAGACTGACCCTTCTGTGCCATCCCCCTGCTAGGACAGGGAGGACAGGGTCAAGCTGCCAAAACCATTTCACCAAATCAGTATCTTAGGTACTTATTGGTACTGCAAGCAAATGCTTTTTTTGAAATTGTGAAATGAGAATAATTAGATATTGATGCTACAAAAACAACAATATTAATGATAATAGTCAAATATTTAAATAGATCTCTAATCTCACTAGTGTTAATATTCTCTTCAAAAATGCATATCAGAATCCATCCATGCCTGTACACCTTGTCTTACTCTTGTCCATGCCCTCCACTATTGGGTCCTTGATGCACTGGGGACCTTTCTCACTTTGGCTTGATTTAGGGAGATGCCACTTAATAGCAAATCAACAATAAGCATTTATTGAGTGCTTGCTGTTTGCCAAGGATTATGTCAAGTATTAGTGATTCAAACCCCCAAATGAAAAATGTTAAAGTTTATTAGGGAAAACAGCATATGTAAATATAAGTAAATATCAAATACGAAACAGATTGTTGCAAGGGGTACACACCATAAAGAAATGTCTCATATGTTATAGAGTTTTGAGACAGCCATTTGAATATATATTAGTAGGTGGAGATGAATAGAAGAAGAAAAGTATGTGGTGTGGGGGCCAGTCTAAGTAAAAACATGGAGATAGGAGGTGGAATATTATCTGTGAAGAATAATAGTAGGATGGCCAGTTTGGCAGGACTATAAATTATTTGAAAGGAAGTAATGCATATTGGTAGCTAGGTGGCCCAGTTGAAAGAGTGGTGGGACTAGAGTCCAGAAGACTCATGTTCCTGAGTTAAAATCCAGCCTTAGATACTTACTAGCTGTGTGGCCCTGGGCAAGTCATTTAATACTGTTTGCCTCAGTTTCCCTCTTCATAAAATGAACTAAAGAAGGAAGTGGCAAGCCACTCTAGTATCTTTACCAAGAAGATCCAGAAGGGGTTATGAAGAATTAGACACCACTAAATAATAAGAACAATAAAATGTGTGTGAAGGGCAAAAAGGGAGCAAGAACTTTGGATTCTAAACAGATGAATTTGTATTTGTTCCTAGGGACAAAACAGAATGACTAGAGCTTTTTGACCAAGGAGGTACCATGGTCAGATCTGCACATTAGAAATACCACTTTGGCAGCAAGTGCTTAACAAATAGTGATTGACTGAAAACAACAGCAATAGTGGGCATTTAATTAGAAGTTTAAGATTTACAAAGTGCTGTACATATATTATCTCACTTGATAATGTATGCAAAATTAGGCCTTCTGATAGTCTTAGCCCTGCATAAATATCTACCCCTCACCTCCAAGAGCTTCCCAACAGCTAAGCACCCTGGGGAAGCAAATTCTCAAAAGTTAATGAAATGGCCCAGTAGATTCAAATGTGCCATTCAAATGAACATCTTCTAAAATGAGGTGATTAAACAGAAGAAGGAAGTGGGCTCTCTCCCTGGTGAGCCACAACCCCAGCTTTTCTGCAGAAATAAAAAGTGCAGTCACAATATGGTGGATGTGAATGAGCTTGAGCTTTCCTTTGGAACAGAGGCACAGCTGTTCCCCAAACCTTTATAATCAATGTCATTAGAAACTGTCCTTATTAAATTAATCAATCCCCGAATGAGCCTTTATTAAGCCTAAGATATGTGTTCAACACCGTGTTGGGCCCAGTGAGGAAAAGGGAAGATGTATGAGTCGGGGTCACTTTTTCCTTAGAACCTGCTGATTGATGGAAGAGAAAAGACCAGCATACAAGAATGCTGTGAATATGACAAGACAGTATGTCAGGTGGTATGACATGGGATGAATGGAATTCACTGCCTTTTATATGCCAGATAATATTTTAAGCATTTTATAAATATTTCATTTGATTTTCCTTCATCTTTGTGAGGTAGATACAAATGTGATCCCCATTTTACAATTTAGGAAACTGAGGCAGGTAGAGGTTAAGTGATTTGTTGGGCAGCATCTGAAGCTGGATTTGAACTCAGATCTACCTGACTACAGAACCAGGGCTCCATTGCAGTTTAATAGAGAGAGAGGAATCCCATGGATAGTAGTAGCTCACCTTTTATATAGTTCTTGAACGTTTCTAATGCACTTTCCTTTCAGTAATCCACTGAGTGTGAGGTGGGTACTACAAATAAATACTATTCCCATTTAAGATGGTAAAAGAAATGTGCCTCAAAGAGGTTAGGTGACTCATCCAAGATCACTGGTAAGTGTCTCAGCCAATATTTGAAACCATATCTCTCAACTTTAATTTCTTTTCTGATATTGAACAGGGGATTAGTCAGGAAAGGATTAATGCTATAAACAGGGAGTTGTTCTTTGAAGTCCTAATGAGGTCTTGCCTGAGTGATGAGGAATAAGAAGACATGAAGCATGAAGGGATCGATATGAGTAAAGGCAAAGATGCAAATATAAGGATAGGACTTAATAATGAGACAGGAACCGCAGTAAGAACATAGCCTATCCTGAGTACCAAGTGAGGGATAGGATATGATGGGAAAGAAGATAGGATAGATCAAGAATAAAAAATTTTAAAACTCTACATGTTTCTAACAGACTAAAAGCTTTAAAAATCATTTCAATTAATTTCAACAAACATCTATTGAGTGACTACTATGCCCTAGGCAGTGTGAAGTATTAGTAAGAGAAAAAAAAAGATATCTTTTAAAACCTTGATTCTTACATTTTCAGTAATCAGGATAGTCGAAATAAAGATTACATCTACTAGAGCCACTGGATGAACTACCTGTCAATCATTTTGCAGTCATATTAATAACCAAGTATTAGCTGTGGTATAATGGATAGAGACTTGGTTTCAGAGTCAGGAAGACTTGAGTTCAAATTTTGAGCATGTGATAACCTGTATATTTAAAGGGTGCTCATTAGAAATCCTCTATTGTAAAGATATGACATATTTAGTTCTCTCGTCTCTCTAAAAGCCCTGGTCCTATGGTTACAAAGATAAAAAACAAGTGTTCTGTCAACAACCCTGTGTGGTAGGTAGTGTGTGTTCTGTGAGTCCCATTTTACAATGTGGATATTGGATCCTCGAGTGAATGGTCAAGATCTGCCCAGCTAATAAAAATCCAAATCAGGTATCTACTGTTTCTAATTCCAGAGCTGCTTCTAGTGCATGATACTAAGTCATTCTGTGAAGAGTGATGCAAGCCAGAGAACTGTTCTGTTTAGAAATAGTAGGAGCCAAGGAAGGTTTTCAGGGAAAAGAATAATATAAATGTGATATTTAAAGAAGTTATCTCCAAAATGAGTTGGAGAAGGAAATGATAAACCACTCTATTATCTTTGCCAAGAAAATCCCAAATGAAATGACAAAGAGTTGGGCATGACTGAAATGACTGAACAACAATGAAAATCTGGAAGGAGAAGGCAGGGTGCACAGAATGGGAGAAAGATTGAAATGAAGGAGATCAGCACAGTGCCCATTATATTATTATAGGTTTAAGAAGACTAGGAAGAACAGTGTCCTGGAATAGGAGATTGGCAGAGGAGAGGGTCAGTGAACAAAGAGAAAGAGCCAAATAAAAGGAGCATTTCAAAAATCCATAGGACTTGATGATTGCCTAAATTTTAAGAGAATGGGAAAAGAGGAATCAAAGACAACTCCAACAGAAATTGGGACAGTAGATTTTAGATCACCATTTTCAAAAGTTAAACAGTAAAAGGCAGGTGAAAGACAGGATACTAGCAAAAGCACCGAGGACTCAAATGACTTTTTTAGGAAAACTATGATCAAATAAACATATCATAATAGAATTCTAGGATCCTTGATACAGAGCTGGAATTGACCTCAGGGATCATCTAAGTAAATACAAAATCCAGGAAGGAAAAGGACTAAATCTATTCTATGATACAGAAAAATGAGGACACGTCCTCTGTTAATACAGAGACCTTCCTTACATCATATGGCCTTAGAGAGTTGATTTCTACACAGTTTTGTATATAAAATATATGAAAAGTAGGTATAATGGGAGAGGAGAGTGGGCACTACTAGGTGGAAAGTTATGATACAGGATTTTGAACAGGATTTTAAAAGAGCTCAGTATTCTAAGGCATAGAGAAGCAAACTTTTTTTTTTTAGTAGAGAAGGTAAATGAGGACACCATCGTTCCTTCTCTCTACATGCTTCCTAAACACAAAGAATAGTACTTGCTCTTCGGGAGAAGCACAAAAATCTATCTTAAATTGCTTTAAAACACTGAGTATATTGATATCTCTAAAGAAAATGATGGAATGGTTAAGAGATACAGTGTGCTATAATAAAAAGAGCTTTGGCCTCAGTTGTGGAAAGCCTTGGACTCAGACCCCAGTTTGGATCCTTATGAAACTTCAGACAAGCAACTTTAGTATTACAGATTTAGAGCTTAATAGTTCTCCTTTAGTCATCTAGTCATTTAAAATTTCATTTTAAAATTATTTTTAGTTTAATTAATTTTAATTTTATTTTTAAAGATATTTTTTCCATGTTTACCGGATTCATTCTCTTTCCCTCTCCTCTTCCCTCTCCCCTCCCAGCACCAACAAGCAATTCCACTGGGTTATACAAATGAAGTGATTTCATTTTAAAGATAAGGAAACAAACATCCAAAAGTTGCGTGACAGGCTAAGTCACAATGGTACAGAAAGTCTGACCAAATTGTCTTGAGTTCCATAACTAAGATACGTATAAGATTCAGGATTTAAACACAGGTTTTTTGCTTCCAAATTCAGTGCATATTATTTTATTACACTACCCAAGTTTCCTCTTTCAGGCAATGGGTATAATAATACTTCCATGAATTACTGCACAGACTAGTTGTGGTGAAAGTATTTTGTGAATCTTAAAGGGCTATAGAAACCTTGAGCCACTATACAACTTCATTGATTGGTTCATTGAAAATCAGTTGGACTCATCTCACACCAAGGTGCTTTTCCTTTTAAAATTCTTTTCCCTGGGCTTGTCTCCAAGAGCACACCACAGATGTACACTGTCAAACTAGTGGGGGAGCTCTGCTTTGCTACACTATACCATTGATTTAATTCCATTCACAAGGGTTGTTTGGCAAAGGGGGGCTTAGCTGCCTGTTGAGGACCGATAAAGCTGCTCACTCTTAGGATTATGTAAGATGGGGTAGGAAGGATGGATAATAATGGAAAGAAAATCCTGTCTTTCTGAAGGCCTCAGGCAATGACCATGTTAATGCTAATACTCTGATTGCCCCCATTAAAATTTGCTGATTCTGAGATGCCATACATACATAAGGAAATTGGGAAGTTAGAATTTTTTTAAATGCTATGTATAATAATTTGTTAAAAAAACAACTTTAAAATGTGTGGATGAATCATTGTTGCACGCCAACACCACAAGAATATGAAAAAAACTCATTTTTATCTGGAAATGCTTTCAATCAAGTCTTGATTAAACATTCAAGACTTAGCTCAAGACTTCCAGAGACCATTTTGCCTCCACTGAGATGCTTGTCTAGATGTCCAGGGAGTTTTGCTTGGCACAATGACTCCATGACTTTTTCAATCACCTGAAGGTAGTAAAACTTAGCCATTTTTACCTCTGGGGTCTCAGGGTCTCTGCTGGCTAAAATGAAGCTTACAGGGATAAAATGGTGGGGAGGTAGAGCCTCATAGACACAGTGACAATTATGTGCTGTCCATCTCAGTTTATTTGGCTCAGTAACACTACTGTATGTCATTCAAACCCTTAACAACTTTAGAGATCTAGAATTTTAGTAAATGAATTCTATACTGGGACAGGTTATATGCAGGTTTCTTTGTGCTGTTGTGTGTGTGTGGGGGGGGTGTGGGTGTGTGCATGCGTGAGAGAGAGAAAGAGAGAGGGAGAGAGACAGAGAGACAGACAGACAGACAGACTTTTGGTAGTAGCCCAGGGGAAGTCTATGTCCTCCTCTGAATATGTTTTTTAAAAAAAGACTACAGGATTACCTAAGAAACCAATTATATTGCTACGCAGTAACATTTTTTAAAAAAATCAACCTTTGATGAAAAAATCCTGATTTAATATATAAAAGGACAGGAAATAGATATGCATTGTTGTAGTCATATCTTTAGAGATTGTACTGAAAACTAACCATATTCATGCTATTATAGTGAGGATGTACTGTCAAAGTAATAGCTGGTGCCATCTTCTTGTTTATCTCCCACACTACAGACCCCGTTCTAAATCCCTGGATCTTAGGCTGGGGTTAGAGGAGTGCCAGTATCTTTTAAAATCAAATCAATTCAGTAAGAATGTATTAAGTTCTTAATTAAGTGTCAGCCACTGCTTTAGATCTTATGGAAAGAAAAAATGAAACACAGCTTCTCTCTTCAAGGAGCCAACATTTTAACATTTGTAGCATGCAAATAATAGTAGTAATAAGAATAAGAGTACATGGTGATGATGATGATGGTGATAAGGGGGAAGAGGGAAGGAGCACTAAATTACACAGTTCAGGACAGTCTTCCTACACGAGGCAATATATGATCTGAGAAATGAGCAAAGTAAGAGATTTTAAAAGCAGAATTTAGGCAGAAATGATTTTAGGCATTAGGGATATTCTATGGAAATTCATGGTGAAGGGTAATAGAATGTTGACTTTGTTTACTTCAAATAACTTTAATAAACATTTTTAATTACCTATTATGTACAAGGCACTGGGGACACAAACTAAAAATGAAACAACTTAAAACCTATTATATATACATATACATATAAGTTTATATGTATGCATACATACAAATAGACACATTTCTATACATAAACATGTCTATCTGTTTCTACTGTGTATAACCCTGTGCTAGATACTGTGCAGGGTAAAAAGGAGATTAGGTATCCTCATGTATTTGGAGAGATTAAACATATACATAAAAGATGAGGGCATATGAAGCAGTATAGGATAAGAGGCAAATGAGTGATAAGGAAAATAGGTTTCTGGGTGAATTCATAGCAGAATGTGACTAAGACCTAGGATAATAAAAGAAGCTACTTGGAAGAGGTAGGATTTGATCTGCTCTCTGAATAGTAACAACAGCAACTTGTATTTTTTTAATATTGCTTTCTCATTTAAAAAGCCCTTTCCTCAATGACTTGATGACGTAGGCAATACAAGCACTAGTTTTTCTTTGTGATGGCACAGGAACCTGAGGTTTAAAAAGGAGAAATCAACATGTTCATGGTCCTATTGCTAGAAAATGGCAGAAATGAATATAATTCTCAGGCTCTATACCATGTGCTCTTTCCATTACACCATGTTGCTGGAGAGCAATGATACCTTTCAAGGGTCAAGAGGTTGATTGGATCACAAATGGCTGGTCTAATTCTCATGTTAAGGGGATCAAAATAACTGGAGCACATCTCACTGCTGTAGCTAATAAGATGAAGTAAATTAAATATTCACAATTCAATCAGCCACTGGGCACTCGGCCATCATGGCAGAATTCATTGTGAACACAGCTATGTTGCTGGCACTGTATAGCCAGTCCACTCCATCACTCAAATGAGATTGTACCAAGTCTTCCTTGGAATATCTTTTGTTGGAGACTAGCCCAAGAGAAGATATCTACCAAAAGCACATGCAAACAAAGCTATATTAAACAACCTATAAAAATGTCCTTAAGGAAGAATATGATTTTTCTTCTGCAATACAAAGTGAACCTTCTTCATAGGGCAACCAAGCCTCGTTTCTAAGGGAGATCCAAATTGCACTTTGTACTTTGTTTGCCCTCCTTTGTAATGGGTCATTTGTCAAAAACTCAGATTCTCATAAATACTGCAATTACAAGCCAATAATATCCCCGACCAAAGATTCTAGACTCTCCTGTATGTAACACTAGGCTCATTTCCTTGTGTCTCAAGAAGATGGAAGAAAATTGCAGCCTAAGTGATACTTAGGGTTTGAAAGCAAAAACCTTTATTTACTTTTTTCGCCTGTCTTAAAAAAAAAGTAAGATACAAATATATCAACCAGCACTCAGATGAAGCTTAGATTTTGCCAGTAATTTGGATAGCAGTGAACTTTGTCTATTTACAAATCCACAAAAAGACATAGACACTAAATTCTTTTAGCAATCTGGCAGTTTGATGCTTCACTTTCACTGACAACCATGTGATATACAGGAGCTGCCTGCCCAGTCGTATTACTTGTTAACAAGATTTGTACCTGAAACTCCCGCAGACCTCTTTACAAACTCACTTGAACCATACATCGCCATGTCAAGTAAAATCTGAGAGTGGTGGATGCCAACAAAATGTACAGATGGCAAACCTGTTTAAAAAGGCTTTAAACATTTCCAGGAGAGCTTCTTTTAGTTTGTAATTTAGATATATTATGTCAACACCCAGGGGCAACCAAACATGCCAGGTTCTGGATGGAGCTGTTTAAATAAGTTAAATTTAATAATGCTTCAAGAGGCAGATTCCTTCAGTTCTTGTTGAGAAATGGTGTGACCCAGATTGTACCACTTAGAGCACTGTTTCTTGGGAATGCAGAATGAACTCACTAGTCTCGACACCATGCTATAAATAATCTAGATAGGAGTTTCCAGCTGTTGGAAATGCCATTTTCAAGTGAGAAAAGGGCAGTCAAAACCCATAAGCTAATGAAGCAGAGACAAAAGCTGGTCAATAAATCAATTCTCTTCAATGAGTATTTATCAAGCCCTTTTCATGCACTTAGAACATAACTATGGGAGATACGGAAGAGTTATGCAGTCTACTTACATGGAACTTTTGATCTATTTGTGGAGAATAAATATAAAACTGGGAAAATTAAGAAACACGAAAAAGGATCAAATAGTGTGTCATTCAATCACAACGACTTTACTAAGCACCAACTCTGTGCCAGGTATTATACTATGAACTTAGGATCCAAATACAAAGAATGAAATGATCCCTAACCTTAAGGAGCAGGTAGGCAGCTAGGTGATGCAGTGGATAAAGCACTAGATATGGAGTCAGGAAAACCTGAATTCAATTGGCCTCAAATACTCAGCATTATGACCTTGAACAAGTCACTTCTTTTTTTGACTAGGTACTTAATGATGTATTTTGATTAATTTATATAGTCATATGTATAGATTTTATATATAAAGGTCAGAAAGGGCTTCATGGAGAGATAATTGTGATCAAAGAAAGCCTTATTACATTTTAAGTACTAACTGTGTGATTGTGTTTGAAGTAATAGATGAAAGAAAGATCAGGGGGAATTACTGTTGGCATGGAAAACTTTTAAGAGGATAATCTGGATTTTTTTCTTCCAAAGTTAAAAGCTTTAATTGAAAGATTAAAAAAATCACCAATGTCCTGGATGTTTCAGTTTCCTATTCAGAACTACAATTACTTGGTTTCTTCTGAGAATATAATTTATTTTCCTATGGGCTAAACCTTATGGGATCAAGATTTGGATAATGGAGAGGATATTTCAAGTAGGAGAATCATTAATGAAGGCTTAAGGATGAGCATGAACAGAATGTACAGAAAGTGGGAGGTAGAGGGTAGAGGAAGAGACTGACTAATTTGCTGATGTTGTTCAGTCATTTAATCGTCTGATCCTTCTTGACCCCATTGAACACAGCATGCCAATACTGTCTATAGATTTTTGGGATTTGGGGGCAAGATACTGAAGTAGTTTGCCGTTTCTTTCTATGTGGATTAAGGCAAATAGTCTTAAGTAAGGTCTAATTTGTACTTGAGGCAATTGAAGTCACTAGATAGATTGTGGCATTTTATTGGAATAGACCAGTCGTTCCCAAAAGTTTTTGGCCTACTGCCCCCTTTCCAGAAAAAAATATTACTTAGCACCCCCTGTCACATACTATCCCCAACCCCTTACAGTTATTCACCGCCCCCAAATGCACCTGTGGCCATCACCACCCTCCTGGATCGCTGCAGCACCTACCAGGGGGTGGTGGTGTCCACTTTGGGAATCACTGGAATAGATGAATGACATAGTGTTACCAAAGGAAGATTAATCAGGTAGGCATACAGAGAAAATACCTCCTTGAGAAGGAGATGGGGAAGAAAGAGGGGTGAAATATTCAAAATAATATAACAACTATCCATTAGACATAGAATTTGAAAACAAGATCTGATTCCAAATCTAGATGGCTTTTTCTGCCAAGTGCCCCTACCCCCATTTTTCATTTAGGAAGTTGCCTCCTCTTCCTACTTCACTTGATAATTGGAATCTCCATTTGAAAAAGGGCCCAAGAAAACCTAGCTCACCCTCCTTTAGCTCTGCTCCAGACTCTCTAGACTACAGGTGTCAAACATTTAGGACATGTGGACCACAGAACTCCACATCTTGACCTGAACCAGATGAAAAACATAGTTCCTATTTGATTTAATTGTGTTGCTATATTAATAACCCAATTAATGTATAAATATGCTTTTTCTCAAAGTCAAAATATGCCCACAAGGATCTTTATACATAATTTAAAAGCTCCCATTTCTATTTGAATTTGATACCACTGTTCTTAGCTTTTCCACCTTTCCCTTACACCATCTTTTTTCAGTTTTATCTTTTGTCTTTCCCTATTGGCGTGTAAACTCCTTCAGACCAATGTCTTTCTTTTAGCTTGTATTTGAATTCTCAGATCTCAGCATTTGCTTAAGACAGAAGAATAAATATCTTATAAATCTACTTATTTTGCCATATTTTACAGATATGTAAACTGATGATTAAAGATGCAAAGTAATTTTCAAAGGATCTCAGTTAACAAATGACAAATCTAAAATGAACCCTAATGTGTTTCCTTATTACAGATTTTATAATCTGGTAGATATTGGAGCTACTTAGCCCCAAGACAGGGGAAGAAATTTTAGGAAGAGCATTGACAACATGGAGCACATACAAAGGATGGCATCTGGATGTTGAGGGGACCTGAGACCATGTCAAACCATGATTAGTTGAAGGAACTAGTATGTTTATTCTGGAGGAGAGTAGTCTTTTCCTTTCAAACGGCTATTGCTATTTGAAACTTTTCTGTGTTATTCCACAACAGAATCAAGGTGATATAAGAAAGACAGAGACAGACAGACAGGCAGACAGACAGACAGAGACAGAGAGAGATAGAGAGAGAGAGACAGAGAGAGAGAGAGAGACAGAGAGAGAGACAGAAAGAGAGAGAGAGAGAGAGAGAGAGAGAGAGAGAGACAGAGAGAGAGACAGAGAGAGAGAGAGAGAGAGAGAGAGAGAGGGAGGGAGAGAGAGAGGAGAAAAGTTTGTTGATTAATTTTGGTTCAAAATTAGACATAATTTTCTAAGAATCTGAGCTGTCCAGAGATGGAATGGCCTACTTAATTAAGTATGGAGCTCTCTGTTATTGAAAATGTTCTAACCAATGGTGGAATATCATTTTTCGGAAAGATTTTAGAGATTACTTCTCAAGTTTGTGTTTGAGTAGAAGACCACTGAGGTCCCTTGTAACCCAGCCATTCTGTGATATGCTCTACTTGATGCCTTTTTGTATAAACCCTTACCTTCCAACTTAGAATCAATATTTTGCATTGCTTCTAAGGCAGAAGATCAGTAAGGACTAGGCAATGGGGATTAAGTGACTTGCCCAGAGTCACACAGCTAGAAAGTGTCTGAAGTTACATTTGAATCCTGGACTTCCTGTCTCTGGGCCTGGCTCTCGATCCACTGAGTCACCTGGCTTCTTCCATGACTATTTTGTTAACATTTTTCTGCCTGACCTTTATACTTCATCAGTATAAGTCCTGCTTCCCCAATTCTGGCTCCTCTCCTATTTCCATCAACTTATTATCCCTTATAACCATACATGCCTGTGAGTAAAATGGTATTATAAATTTTATAAGGCCATTATTATATGGCATCAGAGTAATAAAAAGGCCTATTTCTATCCATGTAGATCCATATATCATCTATAAATATAATTAATGAGAATAATCCAAAACTGGAAGAGGAGTATAAGATTGGGAGTCAGGAGATTCAGGTTCTACTCATAGCTTCGATACTGTACATAGCTAGCTTTCTGACTTTGGAGAAATTATGTATCTTTTATGGAATTCAGTTGCCTCATCTATAGAATTAGAATATCTAGAAAGGATAATTATGAAAGAAACCCTGGTACAGACGAACAAGAATAGGATGGAGTACCTGGATAAAAGCATTTGTTGTAGAGAAAGAGAGACATTGTTCTAAAGCTTTTCCAGTTGTTTGTATAGATTAAAGAGGTTCCTGATTATGCAACAATAATTATGGTTCAAGGCACAGTAAGGACCAGGAGAAAGAGAAATTGGCCTTGAATTCAGGAAGACCTGGTGTCAAATCTGATCGCTGCCCTATACTGGCTAAGTAATCCTAAGCAAGTTACTAAACTTCTCATTATCTCTATTTTTAAAGTAAATAGATTTCAAAGAAGAATGAAATGTATTGGTAGGTATTTTCACGGGAAATTCTATATCCTAATGAAGTCACAGAACAACAACAATAATAATTGGTGGTACAGTGGTTAGAGCAGCAAGCCTGGAGTCAAGAATATCAGAATTCAAATTTGGCCTCAGACATTTCCAAGTTGTGTGACCCTGAGCAAGATATTTAACCACTGTTTGCCTCAGTTTCTTCATCTGTAAAAATCAGGATAATAATAGCATCTATCTCCCAAGGATTTTTGTGAGGATCAAGTAAGATAATATTTGCAAATCACTTAGCACAATGACTAGCACAGAGTAAGAAGAATATAAATGTTTTCTAATGTAATAAACAATATAATTAACATATTATTATTAAGTAGTAATAATAATATATTTCATTGTTATATCCATTCATATTTCTAAGGTACTTAAATGTTGATATGGAGCTTTCCTTATAACACTGTGTGATTGGTAGTTTAAACATTCTTTTCATTAAACAGAAGCTCAAAAGGGTGTAAATGTCTTGCCCATGAGAAGGTATTAACTCAGGTCTTCAGTCCCCAGGCTCTTCATTCTACCTAATATGCCAAGCATAACTTCAGCTATATTTCCTTAAAGAAAGGCATACCCAGAATTCCTTTAAGAAGCAATGGTATCAACATCTTCATATGCTTTCAATTTTCTTCACCCTGTACATTTATTTAAGTCCTGCACAATGTTGCTGTTAGAGAGGGAAAAAAATACAAATATAGCTTCATTGCTAGTCAAGTAAATAATAACCTTAAGTAGTGTGTAATTTTAATTATGATAGCAATTATGTTGTTAGAATCACATCACTGTAATGAAATAATTTTCCATATGGCATGGGAGTGACATAGGAACATTTCAAGGCAAATATGCTAATGTTTAACTTGGATAATTATCCATCTGTAAATTGTCACCTATTTAGACAGGTCTCTTATACTTTGGTGCACACCACTGTGCAATAAGGAAGATAGCCCTGGATAGTGGAAATAACACAGAATTTGGAGTCAGAGGACCTGGGTTCAGTTTTTTTCTCTGATGCTCACTACCTATGAGACCTTGGGCACTTTACCTGCCAGGGCTTCAGTTTCCTCAATTGAAAAATGAGGAATTTGGACAAGATGGCATTCAAATGCCTTACAGGTCTGAATCTATAATTCCATGATCCTACAAAATGCTAAGAATAGGAAATGAGGCCCAATCAGTGACAAAAACAGTACAGAGTGGCACAAAGTGGGGAGGAAAGAGAAAGGATGTGAATGTCCCCCATTTAAGGCATTTTACAGCCTGAAATCCAGAAAGAAAATAAGAAACATGCAAGAAGGTTTAGACTATACACAGTCAGCAATACATTTTGAAGTCAATTACAAACAGAAAACAGATGAGCTTTTAAACTTCATTTGGCAACCTTGGAAGGAGTTTAAATGTAAAGTAAATGCTATTTTAAAATTGCAAGTTTTAGATCAAATGAGAAGGTAAGGTTTCCAAAATCAAACGGCCTTGTAGGAATTAAGTTAAAAATGAGCAAACTAATTTCATTTGCAACTTAAATAAAGCTCTCCTGAACTGCCTACCATCCCTGGGGCATGTGTTGGAGAAAATTCTATCTGCAGATGTAGGCTATGGAGATTAATGAATCCTACAGCATTTTAGAATGAGTTTACAAGGTGATTCCAAAACGTTTTCTGAGTAAAAGCTATAATAAGCTAGCTAGTCCCACGGTGTATTGGAAACACAAAAGCACAACTTTTTCATCGACCTTCTAGAATTCCTTTAATCATGTTCATTAAACAACAGGGAACATGTCAAGATGTTACTGATGGAGCCTGAGCCCTCAAGAACGCTAATGTCAGAAGCCAGGACTGATTCCTGCTTTCAGAGATAGACAACGATTCAACAAATATTTATTCAACATGCTGCTATGTTCACAGCAAGTACTTTTCTAGGGCCTGGGTCCAATATGAAATATTACAATGTGCAGACTTTGCCCTCAAGGAGTTAATGATCTAGTTAGAAAGACCAATCTGGTAGGTATGAAAAGTTAAACCACAATGATAGATGGAAATAGGGGTAAAGCACAACTGAGAGACTGGTTGGTTTTTGGGAATGGTTGGATGTGACCATCCTAATCCCAGTCTGACTAAAATTTATATTCTGGAACCTGATTATCAGAGATACAGATGCACTTATGGAGTGCTGATGAAGCAGATTAGGAGTTATGACAACAGAATTGCCATCCTGGCTCTGAGTCTTACTATTTGTGTGAGTTTGGGCAAGCTTCTTTAGATACAGTTGTCTCCTCTAAAAATATGGGGGAAAGGTACGCTTAGATGCCCAAATCTTGTCCAGCTCTACCACTGTATATTCAAAGGTGCTTCCAGCTCTGATTTTGATAATCTATGGATCATGATCTCTCCTGCTCTATATTCTAGAGTTCTCTACATTTCTCTTCGGTGGTCAGAGGGACCAAGATGGCACAGTGGATTCATCACTGGACTTAGAGTCAGGAGTCTAACCACATTCCTTTCTAACCTTTTCACACTGGCAATGTTACATAAATTCTTCCTGCATCATTTTCCTCAACTGTAAAATGGGGATAATCACAGCACACCTATCTTGCAGAATTGTTGTAAGGATTAAATAAGATACTAAAAAAAAAACAATTTGGCACAGTGTCTATTCCCTTCCTATTCCTAACATAGTCTCGGGTCTCTCAGCTCTAAGAGTCTATCCTCTCAGGCCCCTTTCCAACTCTGATATTTTGTGTTCTAAGATCCTTGTGAAGGGGGATTCAGGAAGTAGTCAGAGTTAGGAGGATGTATGTAAAGGCTTGTTTCTAATATTTACTAACTATTTAACTATGGACAAGTTATTTAACTCCTCATTGCTTCCAGGCAACTTAGTGTAAGAAAAAAGTTGTGTTCCTAGGAATATTGATCAATATAGCTGGAAAAAATGCAGAAGCTTATCTAGCTCATTTTGAGGGTGAGGCAATTAAAGCCAAGGGAGTTTAAGCTTCAAGGTGTTCAAGGTCACACAATTAAGGTCAACAATTGAATTGGAACCCAAGACCTCTCACTCTAGGTCTAGGGCTTTCTGCTTTCTAATGATAGACTTACAGGTCTGAACAAAAGCAAAAATAAAAAATAACAAGAAGTCTCCCAGAGCTATAATATTTTATCTTCAATGACCTAAAGTTCCTATCAGCTCTGACAAGCTATAACATTGTGACTCACAATGTTGCTGGAAAGAAAGTACTTCAGTTCATGTAATCTTACACTGTAACTTTTAATTTTACTACCTGTGAACCCAACCAGACCATAAGTTCAACTCAATT
Organism: Gracilinanus agilis; assembly: GCF_016433145.1. Lineage (NCBI taxonomy): Eukaryota > Metazoa > Chordata > Mammalia > Didelphimorphia > Didelphidae > Gracilinanus > Gracilinanus agilis. The sequence goes on from NC_058131.1 coordinate 215,699,983, forward strand.
CATTCTATTTCCATGCAAATGTATTAAGCACCAATTAAGTGCAAGTCATGGAGCTAGATACTTAGGATGAGAAAGAGAAAGAAAGACAGACAGAGACAGAGACAGAAAGACAGAGAGACAGGGACAGAAAGAGACAGAGAGAAAGAGACAGAGAGAAAGAGAAAGAAAGGAAGTTCTTCTTAAAAAATATATTTTGATGAAGAATTTGCTTTTGTCTTGAAGACAAAATAATGCCCTGCATAGGGATTGGAATCAGGAAGAATTGAGCCCAAATTCAATTTCAGGCATTTACTAGTTCTGTGACCCTGGGCAAGTCATTCAAACTCTGTTTGCTTCAGTTTCTTCATCTGTAAAAGGAGGATAATAATAACCCGAAACTCTCAAGGTTGTTGTGAAGATCTAAACAGATATTATTATAAATTTTAATTATATATTATATAAATTATAAATAATTATGAAGTGCTTAGTTATCATTTTCATTATTATTATTACTATTAATACTTTGTTTAAAGGATGGATTTGAAGAGGAAGAGACTAGGGTCAGAGAGACCAATTAAGATAAATAATAAGGGCTCAGGTTTAGATAGTGACCAAATAAGTATAGAGAAGAAGACGGACATGAGAGATGGCTCTATGAAGATAAAATCAACAATACTTGACTTCCTTTTGAATATGAGGAGTTGAGGGGGAAGGAAATCAACCACAGAAATTGAGAATAGGAAGGGCCTCTTCAGTTGCCAGAGAGTCCAATCCACATAGGTAAGGAATATCCCCTCTAATGTAGCTAAGAAGTGGTTATGCAGTGAAGACCTCAAAGCTAGAGGAACCCATTCCCTTTTGAGGTAACCCATTCTGCTTTAGAGAGCTGTAACTGTTAGGAAGTTATTCCCAATGCCAATTCCCTGCATAAATGTTTGAATGATTCAAATCTGTAAGCCTGGATGACCAGAATTACTACATGTGAAGAATCTTCAATGGATATAGGTAAGAAGAACATGAAATAGGATAATAAAATTGTGAGTGGAAAAAAAGGGGTAGTTTTACACATTAATAGGCTGGCAAAAAGAATGTTAGAAGAGACTAGAGCTATAACTTCAGCAACAGCAGAGAAAACAAAAGGAAATCTTTTTTCAAAAAGCAGCCATTTCTTCTTGGGGGAGCAGTGAAATAAGTAATGCCACCTCCTAGCATAGGAAGCCAGGCTGACTATCTGCAGACATGAAGATACTTTGAGAGGTGGACACTTGTGCAGAGGCACTGTAGATATTGTTGGACCATCATGGGGAAACTTTTAATTACTATGTTTCTTAGGAATTTTGCTATTGGAGCTCATAACTGAGTCAGACTGATGCTGATGATCATTATACTAGCCTTGCAAAAAGGAACAGGATAAGATAGGGAGGCTGTGGATAATAGTTCAAGAAACTAGACCAGAGGTTTACACCCTGAGAAAGCCCTGCATCGATGAGTGGTCACTTGGGGCAAAGCAATGACTAGAAATTTGGTTGTCCAGAATAATCTTCATAAAATGTATCTTCAAGCCAACTTAAAGACAAATTTAGTTTGGGGGGGGGTAATAATCTAGTCAACCAATCAGTCAAGAAATTTATTAAGTTCCAGGTCCTTTGTTAAGCCCTGGGGATACAAAAAGAAGGGAAGATGGTTACTATCCTCAATCTAATGGTATATTACCCTTGGTCTTTGTAGGTCACAGATGGTGAAAATCTACATAATGAAATATCATTGGATTCTGCTAACCAGAATGAACTAGAAAGTGTCAGTGTGTCTTTAATGCTATTAATTACTCTAAAAGCAAGTTTCAAGGTGAGAATGATGTCTGGGACAATTATGCCTAACAAAACAGTTGGCTTAATAAATCCTTGTTGATTAATTATGAAAGCAGCAGAGCCCTGAAGTGCTAGAATAAAAACGTCCCATTTATGGATGGCCAACCAAATGCCTCCTCTCTCTTGGCACTGTGACCTAATCAAAGAATCCAGTTTCTTCTAGTACATAGGACATGCAAATAATGTATGAGGAATACAAAACATGTGACTTCTTTTATATATCAAAAATGAACCAAATAGCTTGAATTATCACCTTCTGTAGTTACAAATGATAATTTTGCTGGATTTTCTCCATCAAGAAAGATTTGGGTTTTCCTGTGCTTGATTTATGCCAGGCAGCAGATTATGCCATAGTTTTGACATGGCAGATCCAAATGACTCTGACTGGTCTCTTTTGGGTGCCAAGAGTTTCCTAGTTTGTAGGAAGAGGAAATACCAAAAAAAAAAAAAGATGTCACAGTAAAGATAATTCATAATCAGAGAATTAAAGCTGGATGATAATTTCATTATCATCTAGCCCAACCCTCTAGTTATGCATATGAAAAAATTGAGGTCAAGGGAATCATGAGGCAGAAGTTTGAGTCCTGAACATCTGATAAATTAGATATCGGCAATTCCTTTATATTCTCAGGGGCTTAGTTTCATTTATTATATGAATACAGCTGGGTGGTAGTGCATAGAGTACTAGACCTAGAGTCAACAAGACCTGAGTTCAAATCCAGTTTCAGACACTTACTAGCTGCATGACCATGGCAAGTCATTCAACCTCTCTCTGCTTCAGTTTCCTGATCTAGAAAATGGGGATAGCACTTAAATCTCAGGTTTTTTTGTGAGGATAAAATGAAATAGTATGTATAGTTTCTTGTAAACCATAAACTATTATTGAAATACAAGTCATTATAATTTTTTTACTCAATTGAAGGAGGGGATTGTTCCAAGTGATTTTCAAGAAACCTTTCAACTTTAAAATTCTTTCATTCTAAGATACTAGAGAATTCAGAAACTAAATAATTAGGCCATGAATAATCAAGAATTGCTTAGAGAAAGATTGATCAATCTAAGCATATTTAGAACTGTTAATTTTATTTTAATGTAATTACATCAAATGCTTTTTCAGTCTTTAAATTTTTTTTTTCTTTTAGTAGAGGACATGCCTAAATATATTCAGGATGGGTAGTTTTATGTATTCTTTTTTTTTTTTTAAACCTTTACCTTCTATCTTAGAATCAATACTGAGCATTGGTTCCAAAGGGTAATAGCAGTAAGTGCTAGGCAACAGGGTTAAATGACTTGCCCAGGGTCAGATGGCTAGGAAGTGTCTGAGGTCAGATTTGAACCCAGAAACTCCTCTCTTTAGGCCTGGTTTTCAATCCACTGAATCACCTAACTGTCCCCTAGATTTCTTCTATTGTTTAAATAATTTGGATAAAATATTCCACTAAAGAGAATCTGAATCTCTGTAGCATCTCCCATTGTAGATATATATTACCTTATTTAGTATAAATGTGCTTGCAAAATAAAAATTTTAAAAATAGTATCAAACTATTAGTATCAAACTATTAGTATCAAACATTTAAAATGAGAAGGATCCACTGAAATCTTGTCCAACAGGCTTATATTGTAGATGAGAAAACATTGGCAAAGAGGGGTTAAACTTCTTTCCCCTGATGCCACAATTCTCTGCCTAGGTCTTCCTAACACCAACTGTAGGATTGCCTATTGTATTCTATGCTGTCTCATCAAGTCCATATGCCAAAATTTGTAGGGGACTTTGGGTTTTTTGGGAAGGACCCCTTGATATAACCACAAAATTTTGAAGAATCAGAGAAATTTCCCTGGTTCATTTAATCTTACAAACAGAAGAAAGTGTCCATTGTATAGACAATGAAAATAATTATTATTGTAGTTCACATTTATTTCATATCTTAATGTTTATAAAATACTTTCCTCTATCATTTGTTAGTGGTTAAAGACATTTTATTTCTACACATGGATGAGCCATTTTAACTTTTCCTCAGATATACAAGCCTGTTTTTCTAGGAGAAAGAGATTCAAGTGACACTATTTTGACTTATAGTTCCTTTTCTTTGCACGTGATCCTACTGTAAGGATGAGGACTGCCCATATTGATAGTGCTTGGCAAAATGGTGTGCACAGTATGAACATCATGATTTCAATAGTGTAAATCTATGTCCATATTCATTTTAGGATGGAAAGTATTTGCACAGTCTATGACTTTGAATGTTAACTGCATCATTTATGTGGGCGCATAAAAGCTATTGGTTTAAATAGCATCCATTACATAGTAAAATATAAATTCTAATCCCAAATTACTTCCAACATTTCATCTCATCTTCTGCAAATAATTAAGGTTTAGTGATTTTTAAAAATTAATTGAAGTACTAAAACCACATCTGGCTTAACTGAAACATTCCTGGCATACAATACACTCATAGACCATAGATCATATAATATGATCAAATCTGCAAAACACTTCAGAGGAAAGGTGCTATATCGGACAGAACATTATTATTATATCACTCTTTCCCCAGGGTAGTAGGTACTAAATTAAATGCATAACCATGTAGAGTATTATGCAGTGAAAGTCAGTTTAAACGAAGTTCAATTTCAAATAGGGATGATATCAGGTTGGAGCCTAAATCATCTGCTGGTGTTAGGGGTTTGTGTGAAGGGGGAGGGCAATATTGAATAGTCAATTTGCTGTAATGAAAGGGAATCCTACCATGCTGCTCCTAGATTATGCCTTTTCTGATCCATCTCAAAAAGTCCCTAATTCCCAGAGGTGTACTGGCAAAAATTTAACAACCAGGTCTCTGTATGATATACTTTTAAATTTAATCTGTATTATTAATTTTTTTCTTTTTCTTAAGTCTATACAAAGTATGCAACAGTAAATCAAGCTCTGATTTGTAGTATTTCTCAATTTTTAAGGTGTAAATGCTCATATTCAAAATTTAAAAATTACCTCTCTCTCTGGAGCTTTCTCCACCATAGACATGCCACATCTCTGAGTGATTTTGGTGGGGAAGGATGAATTTAGCTGATTTGATCTTTTGGGTTTTGTTAGAGAAGGTCCACAAGAGGAAGAACAAGTAAGATAACATGATTTGTCAACAGATGAACATTCAAGGCTCGAACAGCCATATCCACAATACAATTGAAGAAGTTTTGGACTTGTAGAAAATTAGTGTAGCATGGCCCATGATGACTCCAAAGACATTATTATAATCTGAATAGTGGTGAGAAAAGTAGGATTATAAGAGCTACATGTTTACCTAAAGCAAGGTGTCAGGAAAGTATAACTTATAGTCAGAGAAGGTTCTAAGAAATAATTATATTTTAGCAGTTATTCAAAAACAGTTGAGAAAGAATTCAGAACTATTAGCTACTCTGTCCTGTATATTTCACTGTGTGAAAGGGAATTTTTTTTTTATCTTAGCTTAATCAAGTAGTTGGAGTGCTCCACTCTTTTAACTTAATCAGTCAGGAGCTTGTGAATCCTTTTGCTTAGAGTTCACACCCTCAGAGGATGGGAGGTGGATCCCACAGACCCTGTTCTATGGGCAGTGCTAGGCAAATTGAGAGACTTTGATAGGTTCCTGTAAAGAGGGGGAGAGACAGGAAGTGACATGAATAAAAGGGGTATAAAATGCAATACCAAAAGACAAGATGCACTCTTGGCTTCCTAGGTTTTGAGGTGAGGAAACCCTCTCAGTTTTGGAGGGGCACTCTTTTCAGCATGAGCTCTTGTGAGATTCTTGGAGGCAGTCACCTTTTCCTGGAATTGTTCTGGACTGAAGCTTTCTGCCCTGGAGAGGTTTGCTGGGTGAGTGACTGGAGCTGAAGGAAGCAGGTTGCATTGGTGGACTCCTGGCTGAAGACACCACTGGGACTTCCATGTGGGGAATCAGGACTTGAAGGAGCCCCTACAGGGGGCTGAGCCAGACTTCAATGGATTAGCACTTAGGCTGGTAGGCTAGACAAGGCTTGGTCTCCTTCCTACATTTCCCACTTCAAATATCTCTAACTTCTTGTAAATAAAAGCTGCTAACAGTCATTCTTTTTTTTTTTTTAAACTCTTAACTTCTGTGTATTGGCTCCTAGCTGGAAGAGTAGTAAGGGTGGGCAGTGGGGGTCAAGTGACTTTCCCAGGGTCACACAGCTGGGAAGTGTCTGAGGCCCGATTTGAACCTAAGATCTCCCATCTCTAGGCCTGACTCTCAATCCACTGAGCTATCCAGCTGACCCCTACAATGCAATTTACATATCTCTATTCAGATACCAGCTTTCACTCTGCAATGGACATGTACCATCTTCTAAGAGTAACTGGGGACACGAAGCATCTAAAATGCCTCTCTGAAGACCTTGCTCTTCAGCTGAAGTTCACTACATTCAACATCCACTACGAATTTAGTCTTTGGTGTTCCATTGAAGGGGGAACTCTCTGATGGTGGGATCTGAGTAGGATTTGATATTTGGAAGATGATCAGAAGCAAGTCAGGGCTATTGCTAGGAAACTCTTCCCAAAATTCAATGTGATCCAAACATTTTAAAGTACTTATTATATATAAGGCATTCTGGAATATGAAAACAACAACAAAAATAGCCCCTTAATTCAAGGAGCATATATACTATTACAGAAGAAGGCAGTACAATTAAGAAAATCCAACTTTAACCTCTGCTTTGTTATGGACATTTTGATATTGGCATCAAAAACAAACACTAACACCCAGTACCTGCTGAATTCTATTATAGGCATTGTGGGTGATTAGAAAACAAATTAAAACAAACAAAAAACCCAATAGGATCCTTCTCTCAAAATTCATACAACATTGAAGGGAGAAAAGACATGTACATTAAATAATAATAATATATAAATAACAGTACTCTCTTCTTTTGCTTCACAGGCTATTGTACCTTCTGAAATTTACTCCTTTTAACTTATTCAAATGAGCAATACCTTCAAGCTACAAGTGTATCTTTAACCAGCTCCCTCATAAGCAGCACTCTGGTGGTATTAAATTGACACTGGCAAAGCCCCTTTCTAAAATGCAATATGCTGTATTCCAATGAATAATGCATCCTTTATAAAATGCTCATGCTTCTTGTGGATTCGTTTGCATATCAAAAGCAACTCTGCTTCCTAAAACCCACATTAGACCACAAGAATGTTCACTTATGAATTACACTTTTCTGGCTGTTACCTTCTTAAAATTAGACTGTGTGAGCTGACCTAGAGATCTGAATCTAAAAGCATGAGAAATGGAAGGGGGAGGGGGAATCGATAGATATATGCCTATGTTTACCCCCTTCATTTGTGATGAGAAATAGCCCCAAATTTGAAAGAGAGATTTCAGTGCCAGAGGTGGTTCAAATTTAACTTAAACACAGCTGGTTTGCATTGCTTTGGCTTTTTCTCACCATCATTGCTTTTTTATAGCACTGGTTCCTCCAGAGTCCCTGCAGCCCAAGGAAGATCACTTGTAGCCTGAAATGTGCAAATCTGAAAGAAATCTTGCAAAGCTGAGAGTCTGCCTACCGATTTTAAAGACATGCTTGCTCAGTCACCAAACAAGTATTTGTCAATCTAAAAGAGGGCCAGGGAAAGAAAGAAAGAAGCACAAGCTAAGGGTGGCAGGCTAGCTCTTTCGGCTGCCTCCTCTGAGAGAAGACTGAGCCAGTCCAGAGCGAGATAATATGCCTTCTTGAGTGCCTGGTTCTAGGAAAAAAATGGGGACTTCCTGTCCCTCCTGTCAATTTATGCTTTTTTTGATATCCTTCTCATGAACCTCTCTAATTGGAGGCCTCAGACCTCAATAACAATAAGAGGCAGATCTTCAAGACAACAGGAGTAACCACAAGTCATTTAGAACCCAGTACATGTGTTTCTCAATATGGTGGCTAGCTGGATAACTTCATTACTTAAGAGAATCCTTGTCTACAGATAAAAAAACAAACAAACAAACAACTTATCTCCACTCTGCCAGCCTTTATCAAACACAAAACATCTAGACAAAAGGAGTGAGGACTCCCCCTTTGGCCTCAGGGAGATTCAATTTGAGCTTTGGTCCTAAAATCAAACTTCAAAGGTCATTTGGGGGCCCAAAAAGGGTAGAAATTAATATTAACTTCCCACAGTTTTAACTGGGCTTCTTGAATGACATGCTCTCCTAAATTTCTATTCTTCTATCCAAATTCTATTCCTCCTTCAAGGCCCATTTTAGCTTTTATCCTCTTCCCCTTCAAAGGTTTCTAATTTCTAATTCACTAATTTCTAATTTCTAATTCTAATTTCTAATCTAATGATAGGCTTCTCCTTGCTTGGGACTCCTACATGACTTAGTTTATACTTGTTGGTTGAAAGTTATTGTTCCTAGAACTGAAAGGGTCAGTCTAAGTTATAATAGATTAGATCTACAATCACTCCCTTATTGGAAAGATGAGAGCCAAATATGAGTACACCAGCAAACAATGGCAAAAATAGGAGACAGTTTTGTACAAATTACCACTAGATACTGACAGCAATATGATGAGGAAGGTATTATAGGTAGTAATATCCTCATTTAATGATGAGGAAAGAATCTTAGAAACACTCTCAGAGAAATTATATGACTTTCCCAGGGATCATTCACCTGGTATAAGGTAGGATTCAAACTTCTAACTACAAGTACTGGAAATGTTTTCCTCTACCATACTGCTTCTTTGTAAAAATAGGACTCAAGAAATTTTCTGTCAAGATGGTGGGTATCTGGGAAAGTTTGTTAAGCCTCATTAAGAATCTAAATTAGCATATGGTTTTAATAAATAAAAAAATACACAGCAAAATCATATAGAGGGATGGGTAAGAATCAGCACAGTTCAAAAAAAGTGAAAGGGAAATAATGACAAGTGACATTCAGAGATCAGAAGATCAGCAATGTCCATGGTTTGCAAAGCCTGAAATTTCGAGCCATGTTTAGGTTAGTTGGTGAGGGAGAATCATATTACTGGGGACAGTGTGGTTGACAGTTATAATAAATGACTTTGATAAAACCTGTTCTGGAGGGTTATTTTTGAAGTGGTATTAGCCACTGACTGTGGGGCATGGAATACAAAAGACCCTTCACCTTGGGGGCTAAGTGAATCCTGAATGTCCTGTAGGTCTGTCTGACCACATGATTATTTAATATTTTGCATTATTCATGAGTTGTTCCATAAATGTCAATTCTGCCTTCCCAGATGAACTATAATCGTGTTGAATGATTATATCCCCTACTATGCCCTGGATAAAGAAAATAAAGAGAAGGTGCTGAAATGGTAGATTACTAGTTTCTGGGAAAAACAAAACAAAACTTAAACGAATAAAAAACAGGGGGTTGGCAAAAAATTACCTGATTTATTTTGATTCTGAATTTGACTATCGCCAATTTGCTTGTCTAAACTCAATATGGAATGGCACAGAGAAGCTATAGACCTTATGACTGAGGAGACCATTCCATTCAAGAACTGATTCAAGTAATTGAAGATATTTAGTCTGGATGAGAGATAACTTTAGGGGAACATAATGATTTCTGGTTCTGGAATTAAAGGACCTTAATCTAAATTTCACTCAGTTACTACAATTTATTTTCTTGATCTTGTTCAAATCAATTTATCTTCAGTAAAGTAGGGAGGTCGTACAAGAGAAACTTGGATTAATTCCAATACAAAAATCCTTGTTCCCATGAAAGCTTCAAATTTTTGAAGGACTTTCTTAGGAAGAACTAGATTTGTTCTCTTGGGTCCCAGAGATCAGAAGTAGGAATAATGTTTTAAAAGTTTTAAAAGCCATGTTTAAAGTCCATAGGAAAACAAACAAAGAAACAAACAAAAAACCTTCTACATAATGAAATTCTCCCAAAGTGGAATGGACTGTCTCAAGAAGTAGTGGGTTTATGCTCACTGGATGTCTCCAAGCAGAGGGTGGGTTAAGCACTTCTAAAGGGTATTATAAAATGAACTTGAGTTCAGGAATTGGGTGAGAAAGCCAGTGAAGTCTCTTCAACAATGGGGCAAATTAATCTGTAGGAATTATATGATCAAAATAATAAATTCAGTTTAGCAAACAATTAGTAAGTCCCTTTATATGACTACATCTCTCTTTGAAAACTAACTACTACTTCTCAAAATGAAGAGAAACACAGGACTGAACCTGTCATATTTAACTGAAAATAGTAGGTAGAGCTTCTAGAGTTCAGCACTTGAATGTGCTCCTGTTACTCTTTCCTACCTGCCAGAAGCAGCAAAGAAGTACCTCTATTCCATTTTTCCCCCTCTTAAGGTCTCCTGGAGAACCCAAGATAACAATATGCCTCACCACAAGCTTTATTCTGACCTGAGTTTCCCTTGATTCGGAGCTAAGTTAAATAGTAAAGGCTTGGCTTTTCTTCCTCCCTTTTGTCTGGATAGCACAGTTGTCCCTCCCAATATGGTGGTTCACTGATCATGGCTTCACTACATCACGGGTTTTAAAAAAATATATCTACATCTGTATTGCAGAGTTACACTTCTTGTGGAACACTACTGGCTGATGGAATGAAAGGTGCCCAACCACAGCACTGTGTTCTGTAACTTGGGCACTGATTGGTTGAGTAACTGTAGTCTGATAAGAGTATGGAAAAAAGTTTATAGGAGAGTGGGAAAGGCTTATAAAACTTTCAAATATATATAAATAATAAAATAGACATAATGCTGTTACTTTGTGCATTTTCACCTACATTGGAGGTTTCTGGAACATAACTCCTGTAATTGGTGAGGGATCACTCTAATCTTATTATTTTTCTCCCTTTAGGCTCATGTTACGCTTATGAGCCTGGCCTTCCTCACAATGCACCTCTAATATCCAACTCTGAGGCTCACACTCTCAATACTGCTCCATAAGACATTATCTGTCTCTCTCCAGTTTTCCCTCCTTTTCCTTTCCTTACTAAGGGGGAGCAACAACATGCTGTCAAATGCTGAAAGTTGAGTAAGGATGGTGGTGCCACCAGGGCATCTTAGAGAACAGAGAATGATGGAGTTGACTCTGGATTAGTTTTTTTCCCGTGTCACTAATGAATAAAAGCACTCTATAATAGTTTAGATCAAAGACTATCCAAAGATTCTTATCTGATTTTTAAAACACTGAAATTTCTGGATTTTTGCTGCCAACTTCCAGTTAATGAAATTATGAAAATTCTTTAGTTAGCAGTTTTCCACTATATGTAAATGCTGTGTCCCAAAACAGCCAAAGAGATCATAAAACTGACTAGTGGCATTGACGATGCAGACTCCAAGGACCACTTCAAAATTGGCCCTTATTGTCTACTTATGAGGCAACAGGTACAGTCTCAAGCATATCAAGGGCAAGGCTACTGCAAAAGGGAATAAGAGTTAAAGAAAAGTACAATTTAGGGCAATCAGCAAGTCAATTCTGGGTCTTTTAATGAATCCTTTGTACAGTTCTTAGCTCTTTGCTCCAGAGCCAACTGAGCAATATTTAAAGGGAGGTTTTGTTGATTTCATTTACTTTGGGCTTTAAAATATCCAGCATGGCCATTCTCAGCAGCATCTTTCCCTCTCCTTTAGCCAAATCAATAACACATACCCAGGAGCCATCACTTGCTCCTAGCGCCATGTGCTAGATTCCCAATGCCCCCAAGCACCCCTAGGTTTTGGAAAGCTGTAAACAACCCAGGGTGATTTGAGACCTACCACTTGCAATTAGTTCCTAATGAAGGGGAAAAGAACCGTCTGGCCAATTTCTAATGGCTTTCTCCTGTCAGAGACAAAACCAACAATCTCAGAAACAACCCAGGCACATTCAGCAGAGAGAGTGCCCAAGGCTGAGCACCTGTACCCTACCCTGCAGGGCACAGCTGTGCCTATCACAAGTAAAAGGGCATACAGAAGGACTAACACACCAGTATTTCAATCTGCTGCCCAGGTGGCTTTGAAAGACAGATCTGGAGAAAACAGTGGACTGGTGGTACTTCATCTTTTTTTTTTTTTTTTTTTGTCCTTTGTATAACTAAAATAGACAGCGTTAGGAATGAGCAGTCTTGGAAAGCATGATGAAGATATCTTTGAGGTAATGAGTTTGGAAAAGTGAGGACAGGTATCTCACAGCTGTGAAAACAGGTCACTCATTTTTCATTGAACTTCATCTTTTGAAAATGACAATATTCTGTAGTTGCCAAATGGAATTTGGTTGTCAGAATTACCTATAAAGATGTTACTTGCATCACAAAATTTGTCACTGCTTAATAAAAAGACACTTTATAATATGCGCTATCGTTTCTTGATATATATTTAAAGAAGTTTGAAAACTGACTTTATATTACTATCAAAGCAAGATGTTTACAAAAAAAAATATTTGCACAGCATTGCCACCCTAATGTGTACAATTTCATGAACCATTACACCTCCCTCTCTCACAAGTGCTGATATACCCTTATCACTTTTGCTGAGATCTTACAACATCATGAGTTTGAGAATGGAAATAAAAGAAGAGCAGTCCTGGAGAGCTCCACTAGGAACCCAAGGGAAGTTGCTACTAATGAGAACTAAATGATGGACATGAGATCAGCATTCTATGTGTCTGAACAGAAGTAACAAAAAGATAGTCTCAGCAACAGCATTTGCAGATTGTGGGGAAAGAGCCTTAGGGTGCATGCATATTTGTGTTGATGTAGTAGAATTCTTTTGTAATAAATATTAAAGAGAAATGAAGTTTCATCATTAGATGAAAAGAGTAATTCAGCACAATTTCTACCTGCAGAAGAATCCCCTTATCTACTTCCCCAACAGGTATTCATCCAGGATCACTTAAAGGAGCAATTATACTCTGAAATTGTCTGTTTCAATTCTGGAAAATCTTTTTATTAGCAAAGTTTGTTTTTTGATTTGTTTTGTTGTTGTTTCCTCTTGCATTGAACCAAAGTGTGGTTCTTTGAAACTTCCACACATTGATCCTAATACCGTCTTCTTTGGCCAGGTAAAACATTGAAGCCCTCCTCCACATGGCAGCTCTTCAGATACTTGAAGATAACTATGTTGCCTTTAATTCTTCTCTTTTATAGGTTGAACATTCCCATCTCCTCCAACAAATCATTTCATGGCATTACGTACAGACTTCTTACCATCCAGCTCACATCTACTGGACTCTCATTACCTTGCATTTCCTAAAATGTGATGCCTAGAATTGAACAAAATACTTCAAATGCTATCTAATCAATATAGAGTATATAGTGAGACTCACTTCCCTCATTTCTAGCATAACCAAAGACTGAACTCTTTTCATTTCATTTATCTTTCTTTTGGTTCCCAAATTATATTATTAGTTCATAATATATCTTGTAACCCAATAAAACCAGAAGATCATTTAAGACAAACTCCTATCAAGATATGATTTTCCTGACTAATCCTTGTGATAAAGAATTCAAATTTAAAACATTATTGCCCCTATTTAAATTCATCTTAATAGACATGGCCCAATGTTCTAGCTCATCAAAATCTTTTGGTGTCCTTACTATGGGTTAATGGACCTACTGGCTTTGGGTAATATGAAAATTAGAAAAAAAATGCCAGCAATGTCTTTAGCTAGGTCATTGACAAATGAGAGAATTGTAATATTGAGCTAGAAAATTCACCTACCTAGGCCTTAATTTCCTCATAAAAAAAAAAACAAAAAACAAATTAGACTAGATATTTTCTAAATCACCCTTCAACTCTAAATTCATGACTATGTATATTAAAAAAGAAAAAGAAAATTATTGAACACTCATTAGAAGCCATCCTCTAAGTTAACATTGACTACCTGATGCCTACTCTTTGAATCCAATCATTTAGCCAGTTTTTTAAGCCATTTGAGTATACTATCATCTAGCTACCCTTCATTTTTTCATCTTATTCATAAAGAAATCAGTGAGATTTTGTCAAAAGAACTGCTGAAGGAATGGGGTGAGAAAACATATTCAAAAGAATTTTAATGAAGCAAACAGTCAGAATTTAATAGAGGAAAGAGGGATATGTCATGCAGATACTTCCTGTCTCGCTTCTTAAAGCCATGTGGTCGATCATTTTTGCACATTGAGTGTCTTGATTTTCATAGGTGATAGAATTTTAGCTGACATTTTTGAAAGAGAAGGTTTAATATTATTGAAATATGGAAGGTTGGGGGGAGTTGAAGGATTATTCCTATTTAATAGCAGCAAAATAGATGTGAAGGATTTATCTTGAAATGCATTCAAGAATAGGGTGCATAATACAATGAGAAAAATGTTGAATTTATATTCACCCCCTCTATCCCAAGAGGTCAGTTTACACTGGTACCTCTTGCCTGGTGGTTTCTCCAACTGTGAAACTCATCCAGAACTTAATTATTTAAAGCCTTAAAGTAATGATGTTGCTCTTTTTTTTCACTTTTTTAAGAAGACATTTGCACTTTGTAAATGGATCAGGACATAGAATTCATATTTGCAGTCAGTTTAACACCTCATTAACAAATTGTGGTGACATCCTGACCTTTCTCTGACTGAGGAAAATGGGAAATCCCTCTTTTGTGCTTTCTCCACAATTAAACATTTTTTTGTGTCCACTGAAATAAGTTAGCTGGAGTGTTTTTCAACAATGCCCACATCCCTACTTCACAAATATTTTAATATTTTTTTTTCTTTTTAAGGTGGAGGTAAGTATGATTCTCTGGATGAGTCAAGGAGAAGGGATAAAGGATTATATTGGTAAATGAAGGTTTTACATATTATACATATATATATATATATAAACACAAATATATATGTTTGTGTAGAGGGAACTGTTGCTCTGTGTGTGTGTGTGTGAGAGTGTGTGTGATACTGTAATGGAAAAGACTGATTATAAGGAAATATTATAAGCTTGCACATAAATCCTTGGCAATATTCTTTAATGAATTATTAATGGTTTCATTTGTGGCAAGTTGGGGAGCGGGTTAGGAGAGGAACTATATTGATCATTAAAAAAATCATGTTTACTCTAAAAAATAAATCATACCAAACTAAGTTAATTTCCTTATTTAATAGAGTACCTAGTTCAGTAGATTGCTACAAGTAGTGTATAATGGATAAAATGGGGTAAATATAATTTAATGAAATGCTACAGTGACCTGTGCTTTTCTCTCTTCTGTGAGCATTGTCACTAGTGATCAGTATGAAGTTATAATAGGAATGGTCGTCAAATATTCAAGAGAAACAAAGATGGGATGGATAGCTAATAGATGGCAAGATGAAAAGTCAAGAGGTGGTACCTTCTGAGCTAAAAAAAAGGAAGAAAATAACATGTATTAAATGTAGCATTGCAATTTAAATTTAAAATTCATTTTTACAAGGATGAAATGGTATCAAAGAAGTTCATAGGAAAAAGAACTGTTATTGACCCCCAATTTGCCATGAAGCAACATTGTACTAAAAGAAAATAATAAATAATACAATTTTTTGTTGTAATAATGATTCCTTATAATAATAGAACAAATGGAAGGTCCTTTGTAAAACTTAAAGCATATAAATGCTAGCTATTATTATGATTGTAATAATTTATAGATTACAAATATGTTTATTTATATGATCTCATTTAATAATCACAGTGAAATTATCCTTACTCTCTGATAAATTAAAGAATTGAGTATCAGAGTGTCTAAAGGTTTAGATTAGGTTTTATTATACTTTGTGTCATAGACTTCTTTGTTTTTTTTCTAATAAAGCCTTTGGATGCCTTATCAGAATAATATTTTTAAATATATAAAATAAATTTGGATTACAAAGGAATCAGTTTTAGTGAAATAGTTAAATATATGGATATATAAATGTGTATCATATGTTTGTTTGTACATGGATGAATATAGCCTAAACCATTCATTTTATAGATGAGAAACTGAAAGCCCCAGAGGTTAATTGATTATACAGTGTCACACAGGCTGAAAATAGGAAGGCTGAAATTTTAACTGAAGTCCAGTGACTCTACATTCAGCCTTCTTTTCATTGTACTAAATTAGAGTATATAGATGATTTTTTAAAAAAAGCATCCCATCATCCTCTACCCTGATAATTCTATATCTGGAGTTCAGTTCTGGGCACAAAATTTTATCATGAATGAGCCTGATTATGTCTAGATCTGGGCAACATGGATTCTGATGTTTCTGGATATCCATCATTTCTCAGTAGCAGCAATTAAAGGAATTGAGGATTGAAGAGCTATTGTGTAGAAGAGAGAGTAGACTTGTTCTATGTGGCTCCAAAGGGTTATGAGAAGAGGAAAGAGTATAGTAGATGGATTGTTGGACTTGCATTCAGGAAGACCTGAGATCCAAACCAAAATTAGATTCTTCCTACCTTTGTGACCCTGGGCACATCACTTAATCAGTCTGGGCCCACGTCCCTTGCCTATAAACTGAGACAATTATATTATATTAATTGAGGTCTAAGCCCTTTCTTTCTCTAAACCTATCTTAGGGCTTAGGAAAGGAATACAACCTTAGAGATCAGATACCTGAAATTTTTAAATTTATAAATGTAGAAACCAAGGCCCAAAAACGGGAAATGACCTGCCCACAAATCACAAATTGGTCTTCTTCATTGCATTCATTGATCTTGTCACCCATGCAGGTATTTTATTGGAGTAAGCTAATTAACATTCATGTTATTTGGTCAATAGCAATGTATAGCAACAATGACCAATATGGAATTATGAATGATAATACATGTATAACCCAGATTAAATTGCTTACCATCTCTGAGAGGAGGGAGGGAAAGGAAGGAAGAGAAAATCTTAATCTTATAATTTGGATAAAGCATGTAAAATTATTATATGTAATTGGCAAATAAAATATCTTTGAAGAATAATCATTTATAGTTATTCAACTAGTTGACCATGTATTCAAGTTAGTGTGGATTATATCCTTGATAATATATAAATTTCCTAAGACAAGTTCTGATTGATTTTGTCTGTACATCCCCATGCCTTAGTGTCATTCTTGATATATTGTAGATGTCCAATAAATGCTGGTTAATTGATCAATTGATTGTATTGGACAGGTAAGAGAGGAGAAAGGCATTTGAAATACCAAATTTTCTCATTGTAAGCATACTGTAAGATTTAAATTAATATCCAATAACTCCAAGTATCATATTTTATAAAGTTTATTAATAATCACTTGAAGTAGAAAGAAAATAAACTAAAAGAAATAGAAGTTCAAATCTAATTATCTAACAAAAAGTAAACAACGTGAGTAAGTTCTCTTGCCTGCCCAAAAGCCTGCTTCAGCAGCTGTGATCAGGGGAGAAGTGAGTGAAGTGTGGAGCTATGCAAAATTTATATCTTCTCTACTTTAGTACACAATGTGAGAAGGAACATGGGAAGCTGGGAAAGAGAGTTCTGGGGACCAGATCCTAATTACGCAATATAAATAATTTCTATCATTAAATCTCCTGTCTTCTTATAAATAGTTTCCATCTATGCTTAAAAATGGTTTGTTGTAATGAGATTGTACTTGATTTTATTAATTTGTTTGTGTTCCATAAAACAAAGCAAGGAAGGACTTCATCATAGAAAAGATACAAGAAGATGCTCCAATGGAATTAACACCTATTAAAAATAACTATGAACAATTCTTAACGTTTGTAGTTACCAGCAGCATCCAAAAAGACCTATATACTTTGTCTGAAGAAATGTATTTACTCCTTTATCATTTGTGTCTATTGGACTATGTTAGGATCAGATTTCCTTGAAGAGTTAAGTCAGCCCAATTCAAATGGACCTATGAGAACAGAGCTAGGAAAATAAATATTGTTTCTTATATTAAAAAGCATCCATGAGTTTTGGCTCTCAGAATTTTGAGTTGTGACCAGTCCTGATTTGGTCATATAGATTTAGCTATAATAGTTGCCAGTTTTTGTAATGAGTGCAAAGAAGAAAAGGACTGTCAGACTTAGGGTGTTGTTGGGAACCTATAGACTGACACAGTGGAAAGAGCAATGGATTTGGAGGCAGGAAGATCTCAGTTTGAATCTTACCTTTAGCATTTACCCAGCTGTAAGATCCCGAGTAAGCCAGTTCCTCTCAATGAGTCTTGTTTCCTGGGAAATAGTGATAGTACTTTCTGAAGTACCTACTTCATAAGGTTATTGTGAAGTTCAAATATAATGAATGTAATGAACTTTGAAAACACTAAAATGCTATAAAAATGCCAGCTGTTACTCTGGTTAAATTTTACATGGTTGATTTCAGCCCAGAGTCTCTGGAATGATGATTCTGCCATCCTCTCTACAAGTTCTCTCTCCAAGATTTGCATCACCTTCACTAAATCTATTTATTATTGTTGCTGAGTCATTTTCAATCATGTCTAACTCTTCATGACCCAATTTGTAGTTTTCTTAAAAAAAGACACTATAGTGATTTGCCATTTCCTTCCACAGTTCATTTTACAGATGAGAAAACTGAGGCAAACTAATACTATTGCATTTGTTCAAATCCCACCTCACATACTTACTATTTGTGTAAATTTAGGAAATTTCTTCAGGTTTATGGGCCACAGTTTCCCCATATATAATAAGGCACTAGTCAATAAGTGCCCCAAATGAGCATATACAATATACTCTATCCTGTACTGACTCAATAGGACATTAGTGTCTCTGATTTCAGAAAGGTGAGGTACAAAGGGTCTTTTGTCTCTCAATTCAGAGCATTGGCAGGTATTTTCTGATTATTTCCTGTCAAATTATAATATGATGACAGAAAAGCAAAGGAAAGAATAGAAGAGAAAAGGAAAGGAAAGGAAAGGAAAAGAAAGGAAAGGAAAAGAAAAGAAAAAAAGAAGCCTTTCAATTATCTGTTGAGCTGCAACTGAGTGTGAAAAAAAATATTAGAGATGATGAACTTGGACTCTCCTTAGTAGTGAATAAGACAAAAATTTTTGTGTGTCTCTGGGTAGGAGAAAGCACACCTAGCATTGTGTCTTTGTTGCTAGCAGTTTATGAACTCATGACACTTCTGTTTTTCTTGTTTTGTCTAATGTTTATACCTTATTGATTATAAATAATTGAATTTGCAGAGATACATACCAAGTCACAGCCTTTTAAAGCTGAGAAAATTGGAAGAACCATCAGATAGCTAACAGCAGAGTTAGGTATCAAAGTTTACCAGTGCCTACCTTATCTGAGTTTGATGAGAAGATTTCACAGTAGCAGTGTATCAAGGTGAAGTCTAGCTGAGAATGACAGTGACTAGGCTACATGGGTGACACGAGATCCAGCAGTAAGCTTGCTGGGGATTCCACAGAGGCCAGGAAGTACCACCCTTGACCTCCACCTCTAACCCTCCCCCCCTTTTTTGTGAGAAAATTAGCATTAATTCAATTATAGTTTCCTTATAATTTTAAGTACATAAAGGTTTATTGCCACAAGCTTCAGAAATAGGTAGAAGTCACATAACAATCCTATCCATCAGAATTTTTTAATTGCACATTTTAGTAAATATTCTAAAGGGAAAATAAAAAGCTATTTATACATAGGAAAAGCTATTCATGGCCTAAAACCTGTCAAGTTAAAGCTTAGGCAGTAGTCTCTAGTGGAGGTTTATGCTTCTATTCACAGGATAAGAGTAAAATTCTGTTCATAGAATATATGCAACCCTTGGGTTGTTTTCCAGGGCAAGTTTAATATCAATCATTTTGAGCCAACTTTGAGAGATTGGGTGTGCAGAAGGAAGAGTGGAAGAGGGCGGAGGTCATATTTGGTCTTTATTATGCCTTCTCAGTAAAGAGCACCTTCCAAAACTAATTAATATTTATTGGTTAATTTATTTTGGAAAGATCTTAACTGATCAAATTATATTAGAGGAACACATTGAATGGGGTTTCATGAGCTTTAGTAATTCTAACATATAACACATATCTCTTTGAACCTTAAAAGGGAAAGTAATTGACCTTCTGGGGTCTAACCTTCTAGGGCTAGTGAGGGGTGGAAGAATGATCCCATAAGGCAAAACATATGTAAAATGGGATAATGATATTTGTGCTATGTACTTCACAAGGCTGTTGTAAAGCTAAAATAAAATATATTTCACTTAATTATAAAACTAGATCTTCTGCAGAGTATTCTTGGCTTGGAGTTAGAAAGACTTGAGTTCTAATCCAATATCAGAAATTTACTAGCTGAATGACCCTAGAATTTCTTAGTCTCTCTTAGCCTTAAGTTTCTCCATTTATACAATGGGTCTAACAATATTATCTGCTTCACAATATTATCACGAGACTCAAATATGGTAATATATATAAAATTATTTACAAACTTTCAAACATTAAGCTATTTTTATTATTTTGCAAAGCATAAAGTACCGTATATTACCTTTTATTAGTGAGTTATTCATTTAACAAGCATTTATTAAGCACCTACGATGTTCTCCTAACTGTTACACACTGAGGAAAATGCTAAAAAAATGTTCTCAATCTTATTAAGAAAGGCTTATCCTATAGGGAAGAGGAAGAGATAGGTCTTTATCCTCTTGCTCAGTAGTAGAGTTTTCAATTTCCAGAGAACAATGTTCTCTCATAGAACATACAGTGGCAGGAATGCCATTCAGGTGGGTGAGTGGAAGAATAACCTAGAAGCTTGCCCCTCAGCAATAGTTCTAAGACCATCACTCTCCAACCACGCAAGTTTTTTTTTTTTATACTTTTATGGCACATGATTGCGTGTTGGAGCATCCATCACATCCAGCAAGCCCATTAAAGGACTCACATGAAATACCGTGGTAGGGGAGCTGACAGCCCAGTGACTTACGGTGCCACTCGCCCTGAGCCTTCAGCACTGTCAGGCAAAAAAGAGCCCGCAGAAGGGAAACTGCCATCTGAAAAGTATGATTTACACCTGCAAACAAAAATAGACCTCACAATCCTTCCAAGCCAGCACATGCTCTGAGTGGGAGACGATAATGTTCCTCTAGGCCACCTGGTTGTCTCTCAGAGATGGGATTATGGATATCAGAGTTCTCATGGAGCCCCAGGTCAGCAATTTCTTTCTCTATGGATCTGTCTTAAACATATTCATGAGAATATGTTGGCTGATATTGGGAATAAATTAACAGCTCATAGAAAAGAATCACACTCAGAACCATAGACCACATGTTCAGTTCTATATTGGCTCTGTCCAAAAGAGAATGCCAATACTGACTTAAAAATGAACTTGTTCATTAATTAAGAAATGCACTTGCTTCTAATTAGCAAACCTGAAAGTAAACAGATCCTAAGTAACCAAGTATCTTTGTTATGCTCGTCCTGTGTTTGGAAATAAGATGGTTGAAGTATTTTTTTACAGCCATTACAGGCTTGAAGAAGAGACAGAACACCCTAAATCAAAGTTGAGATATAAAGGACTTGAAAATAGAGACTCATCAGAGCTGGGTAGTTATTTTGCTGTGAAATTGTTGTTCAATTACATTATAGCACCATTTTTTCGATTTTAAGGGATGTGAGTAAGATTCATTTTTTCTTTAATAAAGGAGGTATTCTGTCAAATCCGGTAAAGGTAATGTCTATATAATAAATTATAAATTCACAGGTATCCAAAAGAAATAGATATTTGAACAATTATCCTATGTTGTACCAGACATGAATAGACATAGCATATTCACATGATGATAGCTAGAATTTTAAAAGAAATGAAAAAAACATCAAACTAGGAATCTCTCACCTTCTCCTAGGTACTAATTTAGAAGCCTGTCATCTATGACTCCATTAAGAGCAGAGAAACTATCTTAGAGTGATGAATTTGTAACAATCAATTTTAATATACTAACACACCCCAAAGTAGACTTGTTGAATTTTTTTTCACACTGAAACACTTCATCAATCTAGATTCTTTCATATCATGAAGCATATAATCTCAGATACAGTGGTACCTTGACACACGAGTTTAATTCCTTTCATGGCCAAGCTTGTAACTCAATTTGCTTGTGTGTCAAATCAAATCCCCCTATTTAAATGAATGTAAATGCAATTAATCCATTCTGGTCCCAAAGAACAACACAATTTTTTTGTTTATATGCTTTAAAATATGAAAATGTACTTTATAAATGACAAATAAATATATTTATAGATAATAAGAAAGACTATAAAGAAATAGACTTGCTTATGAAATGTTATTTACCTTCAAGGTCAGGAGAAGATGCTGGTGGAGAAGGTTTTCATTTCATGGTGCTATCACTTAACATAACTTACTCTCTACACACAATAATGTGTGAAACAAGGGTTATTACCCAGCTCCGACACACAACCTTTTGCAACTTTTTCTGGATATATCTTTTCAATAAACTGTTTAATTTTTTCCCAAATCCTCAACATTTCCTTAATTTCACTTGTACTGATTAGCTCATCCACCTCTGACTCCTCCCCACTAATTTCCTGCAAAATCTCCATATGCTACTGCAATTGCTGCTGCTGTAACTCCTTCAATTCCTCTGTGGTCAGGACCCATTGGTTAAAAGTTAAGAAATTTGCCAAAAACAACTGATAATTAAGATAAAAATAAAGAAGAAAGCAAAAGCAATTCAATACAGATGCTCACAAGGCCAGATAAACACTGAACTAAATGAGACAGCTTTGTGTAATTTGTGAAACCAAACGTTCAGCGAGCTATCTAGTAGAGGGTGGACAAAACTCATAATTCAAATATGTGAAGAGTGAATCAAATTTTCTTTGTCTATCAATGAGTAATTTTTAAATTAATTAACCAAATATTTAAACACCCCTACTTAGCACTAAGTAAAGGAGTTCCCAACTCACTTACTAAAGTGAGTGACAACTCCTCCAGAGGCCTAGGACCACCTCCTGGGCAGTGCTAAGCAAATTGAAAGACTGGCCATATTGCCATATATGAAATAAACTTTCAAATTATTCCATCTATCCTTCATTCATTTATTCATCCTCCTTCTTTCCTTGCTTCCTTCCTTCCTTCCTTGCTTCTTTTCTTGCTTCCTTCCTTCCTTTCTATAATACTTTTTGGTGATCCAGAGAAGGAAGAATGGCACATCATGGATCCAATAGTTGTGGAAAATTTTTGACTTGTAAGCCTATCAGCGATGTCTCTTGGAATTGGGGAGGGAAGGTTTCTGTTGCTCAGACTTTTCCATGCCATTTTATTAACATTGGACCACAGAATAATTGATTTTAAACTGGAAGAGATCTTAGAGCTAATTTAGTGCAACTCCTTCACTCCACAGTTGAGGAAACTTATCTAGAGAGATATTAAACCATTGTCTATTGTTAATTTTTTTATTTTCCCAATTAAAAGTAATAACAATTTTCCATGCACAATTTCTGAAATTATAAGATAAAATTTATCTTCCTCCCTCTTTTCCTTCTCTGAGATGACAAGCAGTTTGATATAGGTTATACATATATGATCATGGAAAAAATATTGCCATAATAGTCATACAAAACTCAAACCCCCCAAATAAAAAAGTATAAATAAAATAAAGTTCAAATTAGTATGTTTCGATATGTATTCAGAACTCCAATAGTTCTTTTGTTAATGGTGAATAGTATTCTTTGTTGTAAATCCTTCAGAATTGCCTTGGACCATTGTATTGCTGAGAATAGCTAATTCTCTCACATTTGTTCATTGTACAATATTGTTTTTACCATATACAATGTTCTCATGGTTCTGCTTATTGCACTTTACATCAGTTCATATAGGTCTTTCCAGTGTTTTTCCCCTAAAATTACCCTATTCATCATTTTTACAATGCAATAGTATTCTATTGAAATCATATACTACAATTTGTTTAGTCAATCCCCAATTGATAAAAATCCTCTCAATTTCCAATCCTTTGCCACTACATAAAAACTGCTATAAACAATTTTATACAAATAGGTCCTTTTACCTTTCTAAAAACCTCTTTTGGATATAGATTCATGTAGCAATCCAGGTATACATTAATCTTGATATTATTTTAAGAGTGCTCGAAAAATGACTCTTGTATTGCTTATGATTGATTTCTCTAACCTTAAATTAAACTGAACCTCAACCCTGCCAAATTCCTAGCCCTTCCCTAAGGCTACACTCTGGAAGACTGGTCAGTTATCTCAGTCTCCTTGCCTTACCTTCAATCAATCATCATTTGTATCAAGACCTTAGGCCTCCTGGATTCCTGATCTAGATGTTTGCTCTACCTGTTATTTCAGGTTTCAACAGTTTGTATCTCATGATATTTACCTCACATCAGACCACTTGCCTCCCCCCTACCCCACATGTAAGGTTGTAACCCTAATAAAAGTAGCTATATGACAGTTGAGAAGGAAGCTCTTGACCACCAGAGCTTACTCGCTGTCTGTCTACCTTATGCCAGAACTTTCTTTGTCTGTGTGTCTTCATTCTCGCCTTATGTTCTCTTTCCATTAGTCCTTAACCCGTAACCCATTTTCACTCAGTCCTTGGTTCCCCTTTCTGAGTGTCCAACCCACTAGGAATCTTCGTGGAGTCGGTGGACGGCTTCAATTCAGTAGTGGTTATTACTGGATCAGAGT
Source organism: Gracilinanus agilis (assembly GCF_016433145.1). Taxonomy (NCBI): domain Eukaryota; kingdom Metazoa; phylum Chordata; class Mammalia; order Didelphimorphia; family Didelphidae; genus Gracilinanus; species Gracilinanus agilis. The sequence goes on from NC_058131.1 coordinate 215,724,400, forward strand.
ATGCCAAGTTTTGTAGCTATTTGAGCATAGTTCTAATTGCCCTCTAGAGTAGTTGGATCAGTTCATAAATCTACTAACAATGCATTAGTGTTCCAATTTCGTCACATTGCTCCAAAATTTGTCACTTTTCTTTACTGTCACATTAGATAATGAGGTAGGTGTGAGATCATAACTTAGAGTTGTTTTAATCTGCATTTTTCTAATCATTAGTGATTTAGAACAATTTCTCATCTGATTATAGATAGCTTAGATTTCTTCATTTGAAAATTGCCTATTCATCTCCTTTGTTTATTTAGTAATTTGGGAATGACTTGTGTCTCATAAATTTGACTCAGTTCTCTATATATTTGAGAAATAAGGACCTTATCAAAGAAATCTGTTGTATTCCTGGCTCCCCAGTTTGTCTCCCTTATAATTTGGTTAGATGGGATTTGTTTGTACAAAAACTTTTAATTTTTATGTAATCAAAATTATTCATTTTATATCTTACAATGTTCTTTATCTTTTCTTTGGTCATAAACTCTTCCCTTATCCATAGATATGACAGGGAAACTAGTCTATGCTCCCCTAATTTGCTTAGAGTAACGCTATTTGTGTCTAAATCATATTACTCATTTTGAGTTATTATATTATAACTTATTTGAGTTATTTTCTTCTTAAAGAGTGTGAGATATTGGTCTATACCTAGTTCCTGCCATACTGCTTTCTAGTTTTTTAGCAGTTTTTGTCATATACCGAATTCTTGTCCCTAAAGCTGAGCACTTCGGATTTACCAAACATTGGATTGCTGTAGTCATCTATGTTGTTATGTAATTTAGTCCACTTATCCACAATCCTAACTCTTAGCCGGTTTCAAATTGTTTTGATGATTACTACTTTATAGTACAGTTTGAGATCTAGTACAGCTAAGCTGCCTTCCTTCACATTTTTTCATTAATTCCCTTGATATTCTTGATATTTTGTTGTCCCAGATGAATTTTGTCATTAATTTTTTAGCTCTATATTTTTTTTGGTAGTTCAATTGATATGGCACTGAATAAATAAATTAATGTAGGTAGAGTGATAGTTTAGTTTTCTCATTACCAGCTTTAATTCTTTCAATTGCTTTTTATTCTCTTATTGCTATATTTAGCATTTCTAATTCAATATTAAAGAGTAGTGGATCCTTGCTTCACCCTTGATCTTACTGGGAAGATTTTCAGCTTATTCCCAATACAAACAATGCTTGCTAGTTATCTTAGATAGATACTACTATTGCTTTAAGGAATGATTTATTTCTATGCTCTCTAGAATTTTTAATAGTAATGAATATTGCACTTTTAAAAGTTTTTCCTGCATATATTGAGATACATAATATATTTTCTTTTATTTTTTTTTAAATCCTTACCTTCCACCTTAGCATCAATACTACATATTGGTTCCAAGGCAGAAGAGTGGTAAGGGCTAGGCAATGGGGGTTTCAAGAAAATGTCTCCTGCTAATACCTAATGAAACGGAGTCCCCACCACCTCTCCAGAGCTATGGATGTTTCCATAGCTGAAAGGACCAGAATCTTTGGTCATGATCTCTAATGGATGCTTTTTGTTGTCCTTGACTGTCCTCTTACTGCTAATCACTTTCTATTTATGTGTCTTTCCTTTCTAAATCTTCATATCTGAATATCTCTTTTGATTCTAGGCTCCATTGATATAAGATTCTTTACTATTCTCTTTACCTTCCTCTAACTATAGTTCAACTTTTTGACATCTGAACAATACTAAGGGTGACCACATAATCTCCCAGGTTTTGTTTGACCAGGACAGATGATAGTATGATAATTAATCCCCTCTTTCAGGACTTTAAACTTCTACTAATATCCTTCTCGCTATTCTCTTGCCTACATATACTTTCATGATTCATCTTATCTTATTCAATTATCAGCAGCACTATGGAAACTAACCCTAAATCTCCATGTCTATAGCCAAACATTTCCCTTAGTCACACTTTCTACTTTTTAAGTGCCTATTGGATATCTCCCCATGAATGACCCATTGATCTTCAGATTCAGTTGCTTCAAAACCAGGTTCTTCTACTTTCCTTCTGGCCTCCCTTTGTCTTTTCTTTTTCTGACAATGATACTACTGTCTTTGTGTCATCTATTATTGTAAATTTAGAGTCACTTTTGTTTCTTCTTACTTAATCCAGTTACCAATCCCTATAATACTTAGCCTCGTCTCTATACATATTTCCACAGAATTACTTCAAAGTTTCATGAGGATTATTAGAATAGTCTGATAATTTGTCAAGTCTTTAATCCATATTATTACTAATCCATCCTTCATACAATCAACTATTTGAGGAACTTTGCAAGGCAGAAGTCTATCTATGGAGACAATATAATATCAATAAAAGAGCAGTCACTAAAGAGTCAGGCCTCATTTCAAATTCCTCTTGTAATATCTACTACTTTTGTAATTATAGGTAAGTCACTTAGCCTTCCTGGGGGTTGGTTTCCTCATCTTCAAAATGAGAGAACTGAACTTGATGACTCCAAAAGGGCATAGACATAGAGATGGAAGGGAGCCATGTCAAAATACTACCAATAAACAAACCTTTCACTTAGTCCTCATCATCCACAAATAACTAAAAAATTTGTTTTACTTAGGGATCTCGGCTATCTTGCAATCTATCTTTCCCACCTTACATTATATTGTCTCTTTTTTACTCCATCTATGTTCCAGTAAAATCAGGCTATTCATTTTTCTAGAATTTTGTTTTGTTCTTTCCTAGAGCCACATTCTTCATCATACTAAAAAACAGTGTAATATACATGCAATACGAAAAGTCTGAGACTTGGTTTCAAGATGCCAGCTCCAATATTTATTAGCTATGTAATTTTGAACATGTTATTTTATTTCTTTGATCCTGAATTTCCTCATCTATAAGACTGATATAATATTTCATGTAATACCTATTGTGAGAAGAGGACGTAATAGGTCTCAATATTCTATATATTTGTCTATCATTATCATTATTGTGTTGTTTCTCATGAGTTGGATGAACTCCATCTTCAAGACTATTTTTTGATAATCTTCTTTTCCTCCTCTTCCAATATGTCGCCTCTCCCATTAGACTAAAAACTCATTTTTTAACTATCTCTCACATTTCTCTTTTAATCCTAAAGATATGTAAAAGTTTCCTATAGAGCATGTAATTAATAAAAATTGGATTGAACTGGATTGATGCAGGTTATACTTAAAATCAGTCAACCATTAATAAAGGTGCTATTATACAACACAAAGATTATAGTAATCTAATAAACATACTAGAGAAATAAATTATATACAGTTTTTACCATGATTACAATTAAATTCATATTTCAGAAAAAAACAGATTAAATGGAAGTGCTTTTGTTTTTCTTTTTTTCAGAATCCATACACTCTGCATAATCTATGTACTTTGTCTGAAAACTGAGTGAGTTAAATGTAGCTGACTTCGAAATATTTGAGGCACACAATTTGACAGCCTTCAGGTCACTGACAGTTGTGTTATTTAAATGACAATGGTTCTTCCTGAATTTCATATCCAGTGCTGTTGAATCCCCCATACTTTAATTTATGCTCAATTTAGAAGGATTACTGCATTTTGTCCATGTCTCTAACATGATCAAAATTCCAACAAGGTAGAGAGAGCATCTCTTCAGTGGAATAGTAAAAAGTGAAGTGGTGCCAATTTCCTATACTGCTTCTGAAAATTAAATAAGCCCAGGGACCTCCCCATCGAATCCCCTAATGCATTGAACATGACCTCCTCAAAACAGAGGGTTTCATAATTAGGAGCATTACATGAACATCAAAAGAATTCCTAATGATATGAGCCTCATTATAAAGTGTTGTTAAACATGTAGTGAAGATTGCTTTTGATGTTGTTTCAGTCCCCAAACATCATTGGTAGTGGGAAGCGTGAATTATATGCCACTAATTCCTTTTAAATTGAACTTTCGGTAGTTGTTAAACACTGTTTTATTCCTTCATTTAAATCCTTTCATTTCTGTTATGTGGCTGCTTTAGCTTTAATTCTTCTAGAAAGAAACTTTATTTCTTACCTGTAATTAAGATACTTTGACTCATAAACACTGAAAGAGCTTTTTCTCACACGCTGTCCTTTCCAAAGAGGAACTGCTTCCTGTATTTCACACTTCTAACCCACAGAAGAACACAGATAGAGTCATAGGCAAAAAGCTACACCTCTGAAGTCGTGGAAATGGTTGATATGTTTGTGTGTGTGTGTGTGTGTGTGTGTGTGTGTGTGTGTGTGTGTGCACTGTGATGGGTTTCTGTTCTGCCATTAAAATATATATTGGCTGAATGATCCTGTGTGACATAATATCTCAGTGTTCTAGAGACAAGTTTGTAATTTACAGAGGAGATGACCTACACACTAATAAAAGAAAAGAAGTTTTTCTTAGAGCATTCTCTATATCAGTAAAATCATAGGCTTAGTTAGCAATAAACACACACACACAAATACACTAAGCAGTGTGCAAATACTTTTACAAATATCTCATTTATCTTCACAATAACCCTTTGAGATAGGCATCATTATTATTCCCATTTTAAACTTGAGGAAACTGAAGCAGACAGAGGTTAAATGACTTCTCCAAGGTCATGTAGCATTTTAAAATAGATTTGAAGTTAGGTCTTCCTGAATCCAGACTCAGAATTCCATTCATTGTATATACTACCAACTGCATTCCTCTCTGTCTCTTCTTTTTTCTACACACACACACACACACACATACACACACACACACACGTGTGTGTGCTTATGTATAGTATGTGTGTACAGAAATGTGCATAGACATGTAAATGTGGAGCTAGAGAGCAGATAGATGGCACATCATAATCAACATAGGACAGGTCTTGAAGACAGAAACATTCAAATTCAGTTCTGTCTATGACAAATGCTGGCTTTGTGACCCTGGGCAAGTCACAGAATCCCTCATTGTTCTAGAATACGATCATCAAAATATAGTCCACTGCCTATTTTTTACAGCCTAAAAGCTAAAATGCTTTTTGTATTTATAAAAACAAAAATATAAAATATAACAAGTGAACTCAAAATTTATATAACCACAAATGTAACATATAACATAAATGTAAATGTAATATAAATGCAAACATAAGGTATGATATAATTTAAATATTACATAAATCACTAAAACATCCTAAGCAGGTAATCAAAACACTTTTCTAAAAAGATATCACAGACATTAAGGTAATGCAAATTTTTTTAAAATATACTTTTTCTCATAAAGACTTCATTTTTCAAATATAGGGAATGGACTCAAATTTATAAAAATAAGAACCATTCTCCAATTGATAAATGGACAAATGATATAAACAGTCAGTCATCAGAAGAGCAAAGCAAAGCTATCAGTAGTCCTAAAATGCTCTAAATTACTATTGATTGAAGAAACAAAAATTAAAATAACTCTGAGCTACTACTTCATGCATATCAGATATAACCAGTGCTAGAGAGAATGAGGAAAAGTATGCACATTAATGAATTAATAATATGATCTAATCTAAACATTCTGAAAAACAATTTGAAGCTGTTTAAAGGGCTATTAAACTGCATATACCTTTTTACCCAGAAATTCCACTACTAGGTTTACACTCCAGAGATATCAAAGAAAGAAGTAAAATCTTTACATACAAAAATATTTATAGCATTTCTTTTTTATGTAGGCAAAGAATTGGAAATTGAAAGGATGCTAATCAATTGGGGAATGAGAAAGTTCTGTTATATGAATATGATGCTATATGAATGAGATGTAGTATTATTGTGCCACAAGGAGGATAGTTTCAGGAAAACATGGGAAGACCTACATGAACCGATATAAAGTGAAATGATGAGAAGTAGATCCTTGTCCACAGTAATAATAATAATCCCATAATGATGATCAACTGTGATCCAAGACCATTCCAAAGGATGCAGGTAAAAATTCTATCCACTTCCAAAGAGAGAACTGTTGAACGCTGAATTCAAATTGGTGTATACTTTTCTCACTTTGTTTTTCTTGCTTATTTATGATATGGATAAGATGGAAATGTTTTATGTTATTTCACTCATATAACTGGTGTCATTTTAATTGACTTTCCATTAGATTGAGGAGAGATAAGATGGTGGGGGGAATTTGGAATTCAAATTTTTAAAATATAAAAGTTAAAAATAAATAGATTTTTAAAATGAAGTCTATATTCAGTTTTAAGAAAAGTATTCTTAGCTCTTGGGCTGTGCAAAAACTCAGTGTGCTGCATTTTGCCTATGAAACATACTTTGTCAAGCCTTGCACTAGGCCATAAGTTGCAGGGTAGGTGCCCCACTACATTAATAGCGAATATTTATTCAACAAGAGTTCTCTGTACTAATTAATATCTACATATAGCTCCGATCCTTATATATTAGGCTACCCAATATTTAATTGTTTTTATTGGGCATAGTCTAAAAGTCATTGGGAAAGGTATTTTACCTCAGCAAGAATTGACTAAAATTTCAAATAGTTTATGCTGTTGAAATATTATGTTAGGAATATTGGAAACTTGTGAAAGAATATTGGTCTAGACCAGTGATGGGCAAACTACAGCCCACAGGCCAGATGCAGCCCCCTGAAATGTTCTATCTGACTGCTACATACAATACAATGAAACTTTGAAAGAGTTGTCTTAGAAACAGACTGACAGATGATCATTTCTTTTCCTTTGGCCCCCTCTTTAAAAAGTTTGTTCATCAGTGGTCTAGACTAATATGATGATTTCATTGAGGGCAAAAACACAACTTAGGAGAAGGCTGCTTCAGATTTATTTTAAAAATACATCTACAGAAAAACATGACCTCAGAAGATCATGTAGATATATATTCAATTAAAAGAAATCAAGATGATCTCCCAGAATTAAAAAAAAAATGTCCTTGGGAGTATTTCCTAACATCAAAGGATATTCATGCCAGTTTCCCAAATATCCACATTACATTATAATAATTGATCCTACTTTAGACAGTATGACATGGGTGAGATAGTTAGTATACACTCTTTATTAAGGCAGTCTAGTATGTGATAAAATATGAAAAGATTTCATTAATAAAAAGCAGTTTTGATATTGACTTCTTGGGAATTGCTCATTCCTTAAGAATGACAGATAATTGAGCTGTGTCCTATAAATAATTGGACTGTGAAGTGTATATGTTAAATGTATGAATTGGTTGGGAATTAGAAGTCTGGTATTTGTAGTCATTCATGGGGAGTGGAAAAATGATATCCTTTTATGGTTCTGAATTTTTACAACTATGTCACAGATTACAAAGATTGGGAAACATGGAAATCAATTAATGAAGTCCATGAAACCATAAGGATTCTGCTTTTGCTCTATGAAATTTGAGAGGAAATTTGATTTCTCCCTGATACAGCCATGTGGGAACTGTCCAGCTCCCATATGATTTCTCCCCTGAATATTCCATCAAGGAACATTCTTGCTATAGCCACAAATCTCTGTATAACTCAAGAGCCCATGCCTCCAAGAATAATAGCAGTCCATCATAAGGTTGTACAAAGTGGCCAGTAATATATGCTGAATAGTGAAGACCCTTCCACTTATTCTCTCTTATACAAACACACACACACACACACACACACACACACACACACACACACACACACACACACACACACATGATTATTAGACTGGTGAAAGCAGGATGAGTTAGTGCTGCTTTACTTTACTCAGTTCTTTACTTAAAGTAATTATTTACCAAGATCTTCTATTAGCTTTGCTTTAGGGCTCCACAGCTGGAATTTAATGTCTTTGTGCTATTGTGCATAATGGAAAACACAGTGTTGCTGTTAATGGGTTTGCTAACAATATGCCTCATTATGTTATTTGGATTTTAACTCTTTGGAATACATGACAGGTAATCCAAAAATGCTCATTAGGAAGTCCTTCAGTGGAAGCTTTAAAAAATGTAATTACAATTAAATAACTGACCTCAGATAAACATGTGGATTTTTAATTTTATTTTAAAACACCCATATGTCTCATTGAGTGAATTCATGAAATCCAGAGGTCCCAATAAGCCTTTGTGCCCTATAGTGTGGAATGATGAAAACCAGCGAAGAGTTATCAAAAAGGTAGTTGAGATTGTAATAACAAAAACTTCTGGGAGAGTTTCTTTGTTAATGACACATGTCATTTCCATTGATTGAGTTCTTTTATAGTTAGCTAATTAGTAAGCAAGTTGCTGAAGACCCAGTGACCATTCCTGACTATAGCTAGAAAAATATGACCTGATGTCCATTGAAATCAACAATTGTAGCATACATTTGGTGAAATATAATTAAACTTTACATAAATCTGTTCATAAATATTCTCAATTCTCTCTCTCCTTATCTTTCTGATATCTATTCCTTCTCCCTGTATTTTCCTTTTCTTTCTGTCACTCCACTGCCATCAGTGTCAAGTACAGGGCTTCATTATTGCCTGTCTGGGCTATTTTAATAACTTTGTAATGGATCTTCCTGCCTCCACTCTCTTCCACTTCTCAATACCATATCCAAATTAATCCTACTTATGCACAGATCTGATTGTTTCATTACTTTTTCTACTCGAATTGCTTGATGAGTTCCTTATTGTCCAAGAAAAGAAGTTCATACTCCTTAAGCTGTTATATAAAATGCTTCAGATTTTGATATCACTTTATATTTCTATCTTTTTATTTCCCCTTTCCTTATTATGACTTATAGTGAGGAACTGTTAGCCAGAGTAGAAATGATGAAAACATTAAGAAGAAATGACAAGTCCTTATCCCAAAATCTTTAGCAGCTTGTTGCCTCTCTTTTGGTCTTTTTTGAGTAAAGGCGCAGCAGTGGTATAGCTGGGAAACAACTTGCTATGGAGTTTGAGATAGGGACTTATGATTTCCTCCCAATGTTTCCATCATTTCTATTCTGAGCAACAGTTTCTCACTGTGAGTCATAATCAGGAAAAGTGAAATAACAATGTAGAAATGTATTCAAACGAATTTGAAAATCATAAGAACTATAATCAATAAAAAAATGTCCATTAATGCTTCCAGAGGATGGATGATGAAACATGGCATTCGTTTTAGAGATGATGAATTTAGGGTGCATAATAACATGTATTTTATATATGTATGCACATATATTTGTTTGTAAAAATATACCTATGTATACACAGATATATAGTAAAAAGCTATTGAGGAAATTTGTTTTGCTTGTTTGCCTAGTTATTAGGGCATGCACTGTTTATTAACTTTTGTATATAATCCCATATCACACTCTAGAATGACTACACCAATGCATAGGACCACCAACAGTGCATCAATGTACTTGTTTACCTATAGCCCTCCAAACATTTATCATTTTAATTTTTGTAATCTTTGCTGTTGTGATAGGTGCAAATTCTAATGTCTGAATTGCTTTAATTTTAATTTTTAAAATTAATTTTAATTTAGAGCATCCTTTTAATATGGTTAAAAGTAACCTAGGTTTCCTAGGTCGACAATCATTAATTCATATCCAAATATTAAAAAATGAATTTCAATGTTATATAAATTATTAAAAAAAACAGAAAATTATTAAGAAAAACAAGAAACTGTTACTAAATTCCTTCTGTGACAGAGAAATATTCCTGATACATGAAAGAGGAGAAACAAAACAAATAAAAAATAACACTATCAGCCAATGTTCCATATGAACAGATTTTAAAATATAAGTAAAATGTTAGTAGAGGCTAAAACAATATATTAAAAATATTATACATACTCCTAACTTCAAAAACATAAAAAAATCTCTCTTGACCACACCATCTCTAATAACTATAATCCAAAATTTCTTCTCTTCTCCATGGCTTAACTTTTTGATGAAGGCAATTATAATAGGGATCTCCATTTCATTTCTTATAATTATCTTCCAAATCTTCTCTAATTGAGATTCCAACCTGAATATTCTCCTTTTAATGGTGTTCTCTTCAAAGTTATCAATGACTTCTAAACTGAAAAAATAACCTAAAGAACTTTACTCGATCTTCATTCTTCTTGAACTCTTTGCAGCATTCACCTTTGTTGATCATATTCTCCTGGAGATTCTCTTGTCTCTAGGTATTTATGACAATTTTCTCTTCTGGTTCTTCTCCCTTCTTCTACCTACTGACTTCTCAGTTCCTTTAATGAGTATTAACTGTGTCATGCTTAGTTTCTGACCTGAGATATCTTCTCTCTTTACTCAATACTCTTTCATTTTGCGATCATAACAGTTTCCATGGGATCAAATATAATGTTCATATAAATCAGATGTTTCCCAGATTTATAAATCCATTTCTGATTCCCCTACTGAGCTCCACTCTCAGAATACCAATGGCTTTTGGGCATCTCAAACTGGATGTCCCATTGGCATCTTAAATTTGCTATGTTACAAACAGAACTCATCATTTCCCCCAAATACTCTTCTATCTTCCAAACCTTCCTAATATTGTCATACCTTCAGTTACTGAGGCTCACAAACTGGTGTCATCCTTGACTCTTCAGCCTTACTATCCACACATATCCAATCTGATGCTCTTGTCATTCCTGACTGAACATATCTCATATACATCCCCATCTCTTGACTCACACACCCATGACCATCAAATTTTGCCTGGTCTATTAACCTTCCGATGAGTCTTCCCACCCCAAAACTAATCAATTTTCTATTCAATTAGTAAAGTAATTTTCCTAAAGCACTTGATCAGGATATTTCCTTTCTTAGCAATCTTCAATGTCTCCTTATTACTTTAAAGATCAATAATAAGATGTTTAACTTTGCATTTAAAGTTCTCCATAACCTGACCATTTCATCTATCTCCAATCTTCTTATGCTTTCTTCCATTCATTGAGTTACACTAACCAAGTTGTTGTCCCTGGTACATAGTCCTCTATCTCCTAACCCCATTGCATTACACTTTTTTGCCCCTTATCCCTTAAATACTTCCCACCTTTTCTCTAAATCTTAGTGTCTCTGGCTTCTTTCAATCAAAGATTAAATACCATTTTCTGGAGAAGACCTTTCCTAGTTCACTCAGCTACTAATATAATCTCCTTTCATATGAACTTCCATCTCCTCAGCATATTTCTTAGCTTAGTTAATTATTTATATGTCTTCCTCATTGGAATGTTAACTTCTTTCAGTCAGGGACTGATTTTTGCCTTTCTTTGTAATCCTGGCACTTGTTTAGTATCTTGAACACTGTGGTCTGTTAATATTTTTTTCTTCCAAATCCAATTGAAGAAACTTACTAGCTATGTAACTATGAGAAAGCTACTTGATCTGAGTTTGCCTCAATTTCCTTGATTGTAAAATGAAGATAATAAGAGTACCTGTTCCCAGAGGTTATTGTGAATATCAAATGGGATAGTTTTTGTAAAATGATTAACACATTTCCTGATACATAGTAAGCATGACATAAATGTTAGTTATTACTATGAATATTGCTGCTTTGATGCTGCTGCAGCCTACTATTACTAATTATCATTTTACTCTCATAGATGTACCCAGAAGATGACATAAAGGCCATTCAGACAAACCTTTTTCAATTTTTAGATGAAGAACTGAGTCTCAGAGAGGCTAAAGTCATTTGATCAGGCTCACAAAGGTAGTAAATAGCAGAGTGTGCATTTAAACTTCTGTACCATAAATCTAAATGCAGTAATTTAATCCATTGTAACACACTAACTGCTTTGTAAGATTTTATATGTAGGTTTACATCCTAAGTCAGTGTTTTTGTGGGTTTTCATATTACTCCACTTGGTAAGAAGCTGAAATGTTTGCTAGTTGAGGTCATCTTTGAGTTCTTTAAGTCTCCTTATGTGACAATTGATTAACATTTGTTAATTCAATTTTCAACATGGTAAAAATCTATGCAGCCAATATTTGCTATTTTATTCATATTCTCTTTGTTTGCTTTGGCAACTGGTTGAAATAAGTTGCCACAATTGTGCATTCTACTTTTTTCTTTCTTTCCTTTTCCATTAATTTTTTGATTATGAATATAAAAAACATGAACTTTTCAATTTACAACAGAAATAAAAGAGTATTACATTTGGAACTGTGGATTGAATTGCATTCAACTTGATTTTAAGTTCATATTAAATTTAACAATGATAGCACCAATCTTATCCTGATTTGTTTTATTCTTTATTCTAATTTGTTATTGATTTTTATAATGGCTTTTAAAATTTTGAAGTTCTAACTGAATATAGTATGTGTTTAATAAATGAGCTAAGAAGCAACTATTTGTCCTTTCACATAAGTTTTAATTTTACAAATTTTCCTTGGTCAATTTCATTTGTAGAATTTTACTTAACATGGTCTTACCTATCCCCCCCCCCCCGAACATATCTAAAAGTTTATGGTCCACATAAGACAATGCCTGTTTTTTTTTTCTTCTTTCTGCATATAATAACCATTGAGGTGGTTATATGACTATCAATCCGAATTTCCAGTATTTATATTTTGTTAAATATTTACTTTTTGAGTCCAAATTATCCCTAAAATATTAGTCTTCTTCACGGTTTTCTTCAGCTTTTGAGAAATTAATTGATTATTAAGGTATTCAAGAATTTATTAACTATTTTGCTTTTAGCTGAGGAAGAGAGTACTAGCAGGTGCCTGGATAATTGAAGTCTGTCAAAGGCACTACATCATGCCTCTGAACCAGGTATGTGATCTATTTCTTGAATTCCCCATTTCTTCATGCTGTCTAAATGATCTACAATATATTCCCACAACAATATCATTTCTGCTTCTCCTACCATCCATCCTTATTCAATTGTTCTTTACTGTTTCTTCCTCATGTTCCTAGATTTCCTCATATGTTTGAATCTTTATATCCAATGCAATTTTGCTTCCACTTTATTTATTCTGGTCTCCTGAATAAAGCATTCTCTTCCATAGTGATATGGTATATTAGATAGAGTGCCTGAAACCAGAAAGACTCAAATCCCTGTGTTCAAGTCTGGCCTCAGTTCCTCATCTGTAAAATGAGCTAGAGAAGGAAATGGCAGATAACTCCAGTATCTTTGCCAACAAAACCCCAAATGGGGTCACAAAGATTTGAACACTATTGACTGAACAACAATAACAAAAAGTCCTAGATCATTCATGAAGCTCATGAAACTTGGTCTCTTTGATGTACAACTGGTCACACACACACACACACACACAACTCCCCATTACTCTCTTTCTCCTGAGATGAGTTAATCTACATCTACTTAGTTTAGGACTTTGTTCTTGGGTTAAATTTGATTATTGAGTACAAACTCACTTTAGTTGCATATACTATGTGTCAGATGCATCAACCATGGGTAACTGGGAAATCTTGCTATCCTCCTTGTCTGAAAGCATTTACCCCACTGATTTTTTGGTGAATAGTAATCAAATTCCACCATTAAAATGAGCACAACAAAGGACCCATGACCCTCTTCACTGTTCCTGTGATTCACCTGATGCTTAATTTTCTTTTTCTTCCCTGGTCACCATCCCCTTGTATTTTGTGTCCTTCTAGAAAAATTTGTTCCTCGAGGGCACACACAACCTCACTTTTGTCTTTGTATTGATGGTAGTAATAGTAAATGTTTACGTTACCGTATGTAACAAATTCCTAGCCCCCATCTTATTTAATCAAATCTAGTGGCTCCCTATTATCTCAAACAGAAAATATTTACTTTGACTTTTTAAAAATTTATAATATTTTAGTTTCCCCCAATTTCACTTTGGCTTTTAAAGCTCTTCATAAAGTTTCCTCTGTCTACTTTCCTAATCTTTTTACACCTTAAGCTCCACCCCTACCTCATAATTTTTGATAAAATAATATTGGCCTCCTTACTCCTCATACAGAACATTCCATTGGATGTATAAATGCTAAATAATGCCATTAAAAGCAATGTGTAAACATTTCTTATTTTTAATTACTAGTATTTCTATAGCATTGAGTGGAGAAGAACAAAAGGAAAATAAGAATTTTATAAGCAACTCCTTTGTGCTAAGTACTTTACAAACATTATCTTATTTATTCCTCACAACAACCTTAGAAGAGAGGTCCTATTATTATCCACACTTTACATTTGATGAAACTAAGCAGAAGTCAAAAGACTAACGATAAGCATCACATAGCTACAGTTTGAGTTTAGATTTGAAGTCAGGTCTTCTTGTCACGGACTCAGTGCTCTTATCCACTGTGCCACCCAGCTAGAATTTAAGGAGTGGCCTAATCAGACTTGATGTCAGGAAAAAGAGTGTCTTCAAAATAAGAAATGTGACAGAGTAGAATGGACATCTTTAGGAGATGGTAGGTTTTATGTTCCTAAAAGTCTTCAAACATGAGCTGGATGACTACTTATTAGAGTGTTGTAGAATGGGTTCTTATTTAGATATTAAATGGACTAAATATCATCTGAGGGCCCTCCCAATACTGAGATCCTGTGGCTCAATTGCTTACCTAATTTTAAAGGGTTAGAAAGTGATGGAGGCAGAATTCAAACTTGGACTGCTTGTATTCCAAGCCTATTGGCCATTGCAATCCCCAAAGCTAAGTTAATAATAGAAATTGTCATTCACCCTGTCTACTACACCCTGGTGTATATTTGAAATGTCCCTTTCAAACATACAAATCTTATTCAGAAAAGACAGCCAATGTCTGAAACATAACCATCATCTCATCCTGATGTGATAAATGGTTTGAATTGGACCATAAATAGAGAGCCTTCCATTAAATATTTACTAGGTTAAATTGCAGGTTTTTTCTACTCCTTAAAATAAGAATGTTATGTCATTTCAAGGTTTCTCTAAGTGTCCTCAACTCAGAAGCCTCACTATCCAATCATGAAGGATAAAGTGCTGTTTCAAGAGGCTTAGAATACTAGAGTGTCAGTCACACAGGCATTTATTCGAAACAACTTATATAGAATCTACAGAAGAGTGAATTTTTATTTTTTTAATATTTTATTTTTTATAAAAAGAGTGATTTTTTAAAAGCCTTTCATTTAAGAAGGAGGATGAGCAATGGAAATGGTACCATATGATGTATGTCCATGTTTCTAGAAGCTCCGGTTTCCATCTTTTTAAAAAATTGCCTTTGGCAATACAATTCCATATAGGTACACCTCATTGGAGGTACCAGATGTATTTTTTATTCCATAAACAGGTTTAAAATACCTAACAGATACAGGGCCTCACTGATAATTACTATAGGACATAAAAGATGAATAAGCAAATTCTATTTCTCTTAGGGAACTGAGCCTTTATTTCAACCTTACTAATTTGATATTGTACATTATTCACAATATCTTTGATTAGTAAGTATATTTCTTATACCCATTTGACTGATGAAAAAGATAGTTCCTAAGTTCCTTAAAACCTGAGTATAGGGGGCAGCTGAGTAGCTCAGTGGATTGAGAGCCAGACCTAGAGATGGGAGGTCCTAGGTTCAAATCTGGCCTCAGACACTTCCCAGCTTTGTGACCCTGGGCAAGTCACTTAACCCCCCTTGCCTAGCCCTTGCCACTCTTCTGCATTGGGGCCAATACACAGTATTGACTTCAAGACAGAAGGTAAGGGTTTAAAAAACAAAACAAAACAAAAAAACTGAGTATAAGTTGAGTTTCTGTAAGTCATATGTTAAGCATTCATCAGAGCTGAATACACTAATAAGAATTTTTCTGAGGAAGGGTCTTTTTAAGAAGTTAAAGAATTGTTTAAAATATTACTTATAAATATGGATTTTTATCTAAAAAATATATTCCCATGTGAGGCATAAGAGTTGATCCTGGGTTCTTGAAAGTCATGCCAGTATGAAATAGATTCTAAAAAGAGGAAATTTTCCAAGTATGGACTTAGCAATGAAACATTACCTATTATTTAAGATCAGTTTCATTAATTATGGAGAGATTCACTAAGAAGTTGGTGAAATAGTGAATTTATTGCTACAGATCTTCATAAAGACCATCTACTAAGGTTGTTGTTCAGTTGTATCAGATTCTTCAAGACCCCATTTGAGGTTTTCTTGCAGACACTGTAGTGGTTTATCATTCGTTCTCCAGTTTATTGTATAGATGAGGAATCTGTGGCAAATGAGGTTAAGTGACTTACCCAGAGTCACATAGCTAGTATCTGAGGCCAGATTGGAAGTCAGAGATGATTCTTCAAGACTTCAGACCAGGTGCTCTATCTCCTATGTCATTTAGTTGCCCTACTAATATCTATTGTTAGTGGGAAGCATCACTTTCATTGATAAAGATTAGAAATCTGTTATCTTAAAGTAAATATGGATTCACTATACTAGATTTACTTAAATTTAGAGATATGACGTCAACTAGACCTGATATGGTCTAAGACAACATTAGTATAATCATCAATGTCTCATAGACATCAGTATATCTTAGAAGATAGTTCTAGTCACAGAATGCAACTGTAAGAAATCATTTTGTACAATAGAAATTAGCTGCTTTAAGACATCATGGGATGGATTTAGTATTATAAAAAACACGATTATGAATTAAAATGTCCCACCAAATAAGAAATGTAGTCAAATACTATGTTTCATTTTATGTGCATAATTGCTTGAGAAAAACATGTTAAAATAATAATAATGAAGAAGCTGAATAAAGTCTCTCTGGTCCCTTAAAATTTTGTGTCTATGAAGAATTAATTTAAAAAATTAAGTGGATACTATATGCCAAGTACTGTGCTATGAGCATAAGATAAGAGGGAGGCTCCACAGATAATCCCACTCAATTAAAAGGAGTTAACTTTCTTAGATAAGAACACTTGATTAAATAAATCAGAACTAGAAGACTTCTTATAGAGCAAGCAGCTAGTAGACAGAATAATATATGGCATTCTAGGCCTGGAGTAAGACTCGGGTTTAAATCTAGCTTCAGGCACTTGCTAGCTATGTGACCTTTCTAAATTACTTAACCTCTGTTTGCCTCAATTTCTTCATCTGTATAATGGGGATAATTATGGCACTAATCCTACAGTGTTTTATGAAGATGAAGTGAGATATTATTTAAGAAAGAACATGCTTAGCACAGTGCCTGATACATATTAGGCACTATATAAACACTTATTCCCTTCCGTTCCTTTCCCTTTCTTATTGAATGAATAACTCTATCTTGTACTTATGACAACATGATATGACTGTATAAATTGTTTTTCTCCACATTTCTACCAAGAGTTTTTTGAGGGTACCAATGAACATTTTATAGGAAGATTTCCACAATTTTCTAGAAGCCCCATAGGTATTTTGGCACACACACAGTTCATCCTTCATTTTGAAGAGGTCCAATGACATCATGGGTGACGTTTTGAGTTGCTTGTGAATTGGATTAAGTAAGGCAGAGTTGCAAAAAGTCTTCAGCCTCACTTACTCTTCCAGAGTCATAGAAGTCCAGTGACAGGACAAAAGTCAGTGCTAGCCCAGGTTAGGATGGATGACCTTGGTGTCTTTGATGTCTGACAGAGTTCTAGGCTCTCTGTAGCATCTGCTTTGTCTGCCTCCATGACTCTCGGAATAAATTTTTCTCATCCATCTATTCCACCAGGGGAAGTCTTCACATGCTTGGAATAGATATTCCCCTAAATCACTGAAGGACTTGAAGCCTGCTGGTTACCCTCAAATTGGTTTAGCCAAGTCTCTGCCAAGATGGCCACTGTGCGTATTGTAGGTCCCTGGAGCCACAGGTGAGAGTTGAGTGAAAGGTAGACTCCAAAGGTGGGTGAGCAGCCTTGAAAAAGTCCTTGGCAAACTCTCACATGAGAGGTGGTAGTCATCCCAGAACACTCCATTTTTGATGGTGGCTTCCATGCATTAGGGCTTTCAGAATATAAAGTTAGGGTTACCACTGCCGGTCAGTGTGCATAATCAAATTTACTGGTTTTCTCTACCTCAAGAAATTAATGAGTGAAAAAATTGGACTCTATTATATATTCTTCAGATAAGTCACCAGCAATGGTGTCAAATGAGGAACCAAAGAGAGTGGTGGTACCTGGAAGCATCTGTCTATCCAAAAATCTGAATCTCAAGGGACTAAGTAAACTAAACCTTTTCATATAAGACAAATGAATGTGCTTTGGTCATTTGGTCATAATGACTGGCATTGAAAATTCCTATAAGCTAGGATATACGCAGAGAACCTGGATTGATGAGAGTAATAAGAAAAGCATGAAGAGGGAGACAAAAACTAAGAGTACCAATGCACAGTGCTGTAGTACTACTGAGGATTGTACTGGTACAAAAAGTCATATTATTTTGTAAAATTAGTTTTGAGATATAAGCTAAGAAACATCATCACTTCCTGAGCTCTGAACTCAACTGTTTTAGAAAACAGTCATTACAATAGCTCTAGTTAGGGACTGAGTGGTGATATAACCTACAAGCAAACCCATCAAGGGGAAGACAACCCAGATGGTGAAGGGTCATGAATCATACCACAATAAGATAAAAGAATTAGGGATTTTTAGCCTGGAGAAGAAAAGACTTGTAGGTGATATGAGCTGTCTCCAAATATTTGGAGTGCTGTCAGATGGAAGAGGAATTAGACTTGATATGCTCTATACCACAGGTCAGAACCAGGAGCTAGAAACAGAAGTTTCCCAGAGATACATTAAATCCTGATGTGAAGAAGGAAGATCCTAACAATTAGAGCAATTCCCAAAGAAAATGGGATGACTTGAGAACAGAGGAGTTTCCCTTCCATGTAGTGGACAGAGCTAGCACAGAATGGGTGACTCCTTGTTGGATATAGTTTAGTACAGACTCCTTCAAGAAATGGGTTGGGTTAGTTGGCCACTTTGAATTCTCAAATTATGTGGTTTTAGCCATAACATTATCTGTTTTATTTATAAGACCCAAATAAAATCAATCCTACCTTTGACAGAAATGTTTTCTAAACTCTGCTAATTTTAGCACCTTTCCTCTCAATTTTCCTATTTATTTTGTGCATAGCTTATTTGTACACATTTGTTTATTTTTTGACTACTTCATTAAATTGTGATATCCCTGAAGGCAGGGACTTCCATCACCTCTTTGTATTCTCAGGATTTAATACAGTGCCTGGCATTTAGTAGGTGATTAATAAATGTTTATTGGCCAAAAAACTGACAAATAGTAGACAGCTAGGTGCTATAGTGGATAGAGTAGCAGGTCTGGCATCTGGAAGATCCGAAATCAAATCTAATCTCAGACACTTACTTGCTCTGTGACCTTGAACAATTAACTTAACCCTGTTTGTTTCAGTTTCTTTATCTATAAAATGAGCCTGAGAAGGAAATGTCAAACTATTCCATTATCTTTGCCACAAAAACCACAAATGGAATCAGACACTGCTGAAATGACTGAACAACAAAGAAGAGACAGAAGAAAAGTAAAGTTCCTTAAGAGTGGAGCTTGAGGAGCTTTGGGTGTAAAGGTATGGAAAAGGTGCCATTATCCCTTCTGTGACAGGGTGACCAATTAAGTATCAGTCCTCTACGGAATTGGCTTCAGAGGGCAATGGCTTCCATTCAGAAAGCTGTCTTTCAGCATCCATGTCTACCACCTAAGCAGTAAGAGTTTTACCTCCCTAGGAGGAGATCAGAATAGATTTGTCTGATTTCCATGATGTAAGTGCTAATTAATCTAGTGATAGTAATGACAGATACAGGGAACTGAAATAGAGGCAGGAAATTAGGATTCAATTCCAGATCTATAGCTGACTTGCTATGCAGTCTTCAGCATATGACATCCTCTATGCAGCTCAGGGGAATGAGAATATTTTCCCCATGGGGCCTACCCTCTATCCAAACAGAAATGTCACTGCTGAAGATAATATCCTCTGTCTCCCAAGCATGCATTTGCAGGATCATATATCTTCCTCCCATCACCCCACATTCAACTGTCATCTATCAGCAAGACTGTTTCCTTCTGTGGGTTCTGTAATGAGACTGACAGCCCCTTGCATACATCAGAGGATGAGGAGACATGGGCCTTCCTGCCTGGCTAGCTCTCACTATCTGTACCTGCCTCCAATCGAGGGAAAACAAAGCTTTATTATTATTATTATAAGATGAGAGAAGAATAGTAAGGCTGTCATACCTCCGTGGTCCTCATGAAACTGAAAATGGAAAGCAATGGGAACAAAATATTTATATATACAGCATCAAATAAATATAATCCAAAGGTTCCCCAGTGGTCCAGTTGCAGAGGACCTATGTCTGCCAGGAAAACAAAGGGTAGTTTTTGCACACGAACCTCCTGGACCCATGACCAGATTTCGAGTACTCAAATTATACCCCTATATGTGGGACCCTGAGCATTTCTGGTGGTTCAGGAAGGACATAGGTATTCGGTTTTAGGAAATAATGAGGGATTTTGATTTCTTTGTACAGGTAAAAGAGCTTAGATATTTGGCTCATAGTCCTACATCTTAGAGTAGCCAATTGGGCAACCTTGAAATACAGAATGTTACAGTGGAATACCCTGCTGTTATCCAGGGTATAAGTTTTGGGCTTGGAGTCAAGACTCATCTTCCTGATATCAAATATGGCCTCAGATACTTAACAGTTGTGTGACCCTGGGAAAGTCCCTTAGCCCTGTTTGCCTTAGTTTCTTCATCTGCTAAATGAACTGGAGAAAGAAATAGTAAACCATTCTAGATCTTTGCCAAGAAATCCCCAAATAGGGTAATAAAGAATTAAACATGACTGAATAGCAATAAGAAAGGAACTTGGTTTGAGCCCTGAATATGTCATTTATTTGACTAGTTAAGTGGACAAGTCACTTACCCTTTCTAAATTTCAGTTTCCACATCTACAAAATTAAGGTGCTGAACAAGATGAATTCTAGACTCCTTTTAGCCCCTAATTCTATGATTCATTGGACCCTATGACATTGAACAAATGAGTGTCCTGCTTCAGTTTTGCCATCTGTAAAATAAAAGTGTTAGATCACATGATCTCTATTGTCCTTTTCCTAGAGGATGTATCCCTTTAACTCCGACTTTTAAAAAAATCTAGATTTTTTTTTTTACTTATCTGAGGGAAATAAATCAAACAAAGTGAGAAAGAACACTGTTGTACTGTTAAAGTTCAAATAGTCATTTTATTCATCATTGGCTCCCCTTTACCTGGTAATGATGACTTGAAAGAATACCTCTGTGTTTAGCACCAAGCAGCTCTAAAAGGTGCCTTGTCTGAAAATACTGATAAATATATGTAACCTTCACAGTGGATGGATCTGAGTGGGCAACCTTCAAATATATTTGACAATGACAAGGATATTTTTCTTGTTGGGAGATGAACTTTTTGGGTCTTTTACGTGCTTGTTTTTTTCTCTGAAAAACCTGACCACCTCTTTGCCCCATTCTTCCTAACTAGCCTGCTACCCTCTAGAGAAAAGACTAGGGTCACTAGCTGTGTCCTTAATGATGCTGATGGAGTCTGCTCAACCTGGGTTTCCTAAAACATGAGATTTATAGACTTCATGATCTGATTAGAAAGTCACAGTCTGGTAGGCGCTATTGATCAGTTCATGATAGAATGCCTCCCAAACATTCTTATACTAGCTGTTTTAATGATGCAATACTTCCTTTAGGAACTACATAATAGTGGGGCCATTTTAGGAGAGCATCTCTTTAAATTCTCGTACCTTGTCAGTTTCTGAGTTAGCCCTAGTAAAGGACGCAAATAGTTGGTTATACTCAAGAAATTATTCTTGGCATTTTGTTGTTACTACTGTCAAGTTCAACTAGAGGTACAAGGGGAAGAGAATAAGAATTTATATATAGCACCCACTACATACCAGGTCCTATATTGATAAATATTATCTCATTTGATCCTCACAACAACTCAGGGAAGTATATGATATTTTTATTCCCAGTTTATAGTTCAAGAAATTTAGGCAAAGGTTAAGTGACTTGCCAAGAGTCACCTACCTATTAAATTTCTGATATTAACTTAGGTCTTCCTGACTCTAGGTCCAGCACTTGGTCCAGTATAGTAAGCTGTCCCAACTATAAGAACCAATATCATGCAAATTCTTAGAACTTTATATGTGCCCTTCTCAGAATTTGTGAGTTGATCTAGAATACAAAAATCTAAACATTTGTGCTACCCCTTTATACTTCATTGTTAGTTAACAAACATTCATTTATCACTTACTATGTGCCAAACATTGTACCAGGAATGAAGCAGAAAGGACATACCAAATTTTAGCATTTTGCTTTCAATGAGTTTGCTTTATATTTGAAAGTAGAATATAGATTGACATACATAGTTCTACCAAGGACCAAAGCAGTATTTACACATACGAAGAATGTTGTATTTGCCTTCATTTCACATAAATTTGATTCCTAGCTCCAAATGTGTGTTCCTTACATTGTTAGGCTTTGGGATGGGTGTGTAGAAGGCACTACTAATCCTGCAGATAGAATGATCAAAGAAATCAGACAAGGTAACACTAGACAGTCTATAGCTATTATGTGTTTAAGAGAAACCCATATAATATTACATTACTCAACCCAAAGTGTTTTTTTTTTTAAATTTTTACCATCCAATGAAAGAAAAGAAAACATTAATTCAGACCAAAGAATACAGTATATCTAGACATAGTTGCCTCATGCAGACAATAAACTGTGTATTTTTATGGTATAATATCAGTCATAAGTAGGATTTTGAGGTGCTTTGTATTTTGCTAGACACTCAGCAACACAAACAACAAAAATGCTTTATGCTTTCAGAAATTCATTGTGTAAAAAGGTCTCTTTAACGAAAACATGGCAGATGTAAAGCTATTAAATTTGAAATCTATTCTTCCCTAAAATTGAAAGAAGTGGGCACTAGCAGGAAAACTGAATGCCTTCTAATCCTAAATAGCCAATGCAGACATATGTGAGTTCCTCTCTTCCAAGAATATGGGTACTATCTCTGTGCTTAGAATAGGGCCACACTACATCCTACTTCCTAGTTTATTTTGTCCCATTGGCATGGGACCTTAGACTTAAAAAAAGAAGAATCAAACTTTTCTGCTATTGTCCTATCCCAGTCATATTAATACGTTCACATAAAATTTCCTCACCGTATTTTATCCATCAAGTTGAGGGTGATTTGGGGGGGAAATTAGCATTTGCTTTGTCATGCTATTTTCCCCTGAATATGTGATTCTTTTTTTTTTAAACCCTTACTTTCTGTCTTGGAGCCAATACTCTGTATTGGTTCCAAGGCAGGAAAGTGGTAAGGGTAGGCAATGGAGGTCAAGTGACTTGCCCAGGGTCACACAGCTAGGAAGTGTCTGAGGTCAGATTTGAACCTAGGACCTCCCATCTCTATGCCTGGCTCTCAATCCACTGAACTACCCAGCTTCCCCCTGAACATGTGATTCTTAAGGGCAAAAAATATTTTATTTTTGCCTTCATATCTTCAGTACATAGCCAAATAGATATTGTATAGAAACATTTAGTAAGGAGGCAGTATGTTGCAGTCAAAAGGATGGTTCTAGAGTGAGGGGATATGAGTTGAAATATCAGTTCTGAAGATGATTATATTTATGCTAACCTGAAACAATATTTATAGTGCTTGGAAGACAGTAGGTACTTAATAAATGCCTGTTTCCTTCTCTCTTGGGGATCTTCCTCTCCTAGTTACTTTGTCAGTAAATGAAAAGTTGAATTAAATGAACTCTGTCATCCCTTCTACTTCTATATCTATGACCTTAAGTTGTTTCATTAATTACTATGAATAGTATATATATACATATATATATATGTGCATATGAAAGTTGAAAAATTCTTTATATATATTATCTCATTTCATCCTAACAACAATCTTGTCAATAATCATGATCTATTATCACTGTTTAACAGATGAAGAAACTTAGGCTGATAAGTCCAGTGACTAGCCCAGGGTCACATGGCTAATAAATATCTGCTGTAGGAATTAAACTTATGTCTTTCTGACTCTAACTCTCTATCCACTGGACCATAGAAATGCCTTAAATGGTTCACAGATCTTGATGACTAATATGAGACTTTACATACAGAAAATGTCCCAGCCAGTTTCTATTCTCCCACTCCAGAGGAATCTAATTGCTTTAGAGAAAAATAAAGCTACTATCCTAGGAAATAGTTGGATAAAGAAGCCAAGCAGAAAGACCAGATATACTAGAAACCAAAAACAGCTCTTCAGTATAATCCAAAGTTTTTCATCAGGAAGTTTGATAATTCTAATGGAAACCATTTTGAGGGCTATGTTTAGTTCTAATAATAGAATTCTCCAAATTCTCCTAATTCATCTAATAAATAGTTATACAAAATGAACTGGAGAAAATTTTTGGAATTAAGTTCTTTGTAGCCTTCATATTTTCTGTTTGAACATAGTATGAGACACCCATAACAGCATGATTTCAATGCCTTCTGAATTTTAATGATCTAAAATCAAAGTTCTAATTCATGTGCATAAAAGTGCTCTTTTTTTTAACTCAAGCATCCAATGGTAGAATTATGCTTCTACTGATGACATAATTAATATATATTCTTTAAAAGTTGAGCTCTCAATACTAAGTTTTCCTCTAGTGGAAATGTTCCATAGAGAAAGGGCTCTTCTAAACTCTGTGATAAACAGGAAGCGTATTTCTACACAAATTTAAAATGGACCTTTAAATAAGGACAAACATTTTCAGACCAATTTTACATAAAACTAAATAAATAATCACCCCATAGCAATCACATAAAGGCAACTTTCTGTGAAATGGACTGTGGATTTCATGTTTTTTTTTCAGTGTTTTAAAGTCTTCTCGTGTCATTAATACAGGTTAAACTTCAGGCTATCAAGATTGCCCTGGTATTCCAGGGTCACTATGTACTAAAATAACATTTCCCATGTCTTAGAGAAAACCAAGAGAAATCTCAGTAAGAACGACATTAAATTTTACCATTCAGTCTAATTTATTCTTTGTTATTTTGATAAATAACACCACTGTGTCAAATTACAACTTAGGGGGCACACAAGTATATACACATATAGACAAAATTTCTCCATTCAACTCTAAAAAAAGTCATCCAACTTTACTTTTAAGCTGTTTTCCTAGAACATGACTATAATAAATAAACCAGAAAGACCTACCTGTAGGAGACCCTTCCATGACATGACCGATGTATGGTCCTTCCTTAAAAATGGGCCTGTTGTCATTCTGATCAATCACGATGATATCCAGAGAGACAGGTCCCTCAATGGTTTTGCCGCTGACATCAGTAGTCTCCACGAACAGCTGTTTGAGTAAAGAGATTGGGGGGGGAAAAGGAATTCATTTATTGTGAAAACTGAAATATGTTCCTCCTGGGAAAGATAGGGAACATCAGCAATTTTGTTGTAATTAGCCCTTGGCAAAGTTCAAACTTTGGTCTCAGTGGATAGTCACTAGGATTGAATTAGAAAGTGAAGGATTTGAGTGAAAGAGAAAAATCAATTCATGCTGGATCCCCATTGGGTACTTTGCAATTAATTCACCGAATTTGCAAAAAGAACCTAAAGAAATAAAAACCACAATCTGATATGAATGATGTGAAAAACTGCTGAGGGTATGATGTCTTCTATTTCTCCAACATAATTATGCTTACAGGGAATATTTTTGCTGGTAAAAGAAATGGCAAAGCAGTTCATAGTAGAACATTGAGTCATTACTTCAAGCATTTGTGATTTAATAAGTGTGGATGCCCCCTCCACTGTTGATCACCACAAACCTTCTAAACTATAGTAGAAGGGTTTTATAAAACATACTACTATCTAGTAACCAACATTCATGTGATGAAAAAGAGAGACACAGAGACAAACAAGCAGAGGAGAGGAGAGAAGATATGGATATACTGACCCAGGAGACCACAGTCCTCATGGCATGGGTCATGCCAAGCCCTCTTGCTTCTTGGCACTTAATTACCATACCCTGATACTAGAGAGCATTCAAGTATGTAGTTTGAGGTAATTTGATGGGATAATTAATGACGGAGGAATGGCTCATAACAGATCTGCCCTTGGTTGAGATACAAAGGAATGGCTCATCATAAACAAGGCCTTGGAAAAGTCTAGTTTTCTCATATTTTTCCATCTTTGATTCAAAGCCATTGCAAGAAAATCAGGACCAAATGAATAAAGATGGAGAAGAGAGTTTTATGGGATCTTAACTTTTACATTTAGGAGTCTTCAGAAATGCAAAGAAAAATGGCTTCATTTCCTGTTAAACTTCTCTTCCTATCCCTTCCATCTCATTCCATAAAAGGCAGCGTTGGCTAGTGATCATTTTAAGAGAATTACCCAACTATAACTCTATCCCTGGACAGCAAAGGGATAAACTACCTTTGCAACCTTAGATGAATTCCTTTCTCTTTCAAGTCGTCCATTTCCTCAAATCTAAATTTCAATATTTGAGATCCTCAGAGTTCAGATGATCACTCACAAAGTATATGGAACAAAGGAAGTTTTTCAGGTATCAGTCAGACTAGCTGATCATTGATTTCTTTTCCAATAAAGAATGTATATAATTTATGATTTGAAGGGACCCCAGCAGGTATTTGTTCCAGTCAATAACCAAAAGGGATACTTATTTTAATATGCTTAATAAGTGTTCATCCAGATTCAGCTAAAAGAGCTCAAAGGAAGGAGAATCTATTAGCTACTGGAACACTTCAACTAGTCACTAACAATACCTATTGCTAGGAAATGTTTGACATCAGAGATGAATTTACCTCTTTGAAGTTTTTACCCATTGCTGCTCTCCCTCTACTCTGTGAGGGAAGATTTAGTTTAAAACATATCTTATATTAATCGAGAATACTCTGAAAGTATAGAATGAGTATCTCTTCCCCTCCCCACCCCACCTATTTAGCAAGCAAGAGCTGATAATATACAGTTTTTCATATCCTCCAAGCATTTTTCTTTTGGGAAAGGATCCAGGAGCATCTAAGCTAATTCAAATAAATAGCACGCAGATGCATATGTTATCTCAGCATCATAGATGTTTGCTTATCCATACCAGTATACACTGTGTGGGGGCACTCAAGTACCTGAGCAATGAATCCTAACAGCTACAGACATCTCTGAACCAACCACACTCAACACGATAAAAAATATGGGGAAAGGAGCCACAAAGAAAAACTCTGGAGGTACCATTGCCCTGTCTCTTCTAGCTTCTATTGATCTCTCCTTAATTCATTCCTGCAATTCCACTCCACAATATTTTTATGCCAAATAGCTCACTCTTCATTCATTCCCTCTATCCTACCAGTTAATGGTTAACTTCTACATTTACCACTATTGAATGAGTACCAGCAGCTTTCCTACTTTTTGGCACTGCTAAATATGCTTATGGAACTGTCAGTGCAATCATCCGCTTATCTTGTCAGCTGGCACATTAAGGCAAAGTGTAGTGGGTCCTAGAGCTGCCTTTGGGTAATGTGTAGATTATCCCATTCCCAGACACATTAACCAAGTGCTAATTGTACTTTCTGAATGCAATTTGGTGCCAGTTGCAGGAATGACTCTGGCACCTGCTTGGACTTTCAGACTTGCAGATGAACTCAGATGGAAAGAGTTGCAAAAGAGGGAATAATTTTCTCTCTAATAAGCCACTTTGAAGCCAACTTGCTTTTAAAGCTGATGTCAGAGATAGGCAGTCTGCTGATTGGAACAAGGGCTGCATATCTTGTGCTGGGATTTCCAGCATAGTTCCCTCAGCTGAGTTGGTAAGTTGTTTTCCTTCTATTGGCCTCAGCTTCCCTGTTATTGGAGAGTCTTATTTTGTCCAGTTTAGCCACACAAGACCAGTAGAAGGTCAAGTTGAAGTACTAGAAATATATATTCTTTGGGGTAATTCTACTAAGTAGTCATATATGAAAGCCAGAAGCACAGACGGCAGAAGACAGTATTCATAATAAAGTTTTTAATTATACTGTGTCCCTTAAGTTTTTAGAACTCTTTCATACAGGACACAAGCTTGTGGTATTTGCACAGGACTCATCTTGTCAGTGACGTGAATGATTACTTAACATTGTATGCCTATGGAGGGAGGAGCTGATGCATGTTTGGGAGAAGAGAGATCTTATTATTGCTGCTGGCTTTGAGATAGGGCATACATGATTCTAGCCTCTCTTCAAGAAAAGCCCTTTGAAGGAAGAGAGAGAGAGAGAGAGAGAGAGAGAGAGAGAGAGAGAGAGAGAGAGAGAGAGAGAGAGAGAGAGAGAGAGACAGAGACAGAGACACTGTAAGAAGAGGAGGATACATGAAGGAGTCAGTGTTTTGATATGTCCTTAATTTCCAGCTTGCTTCCCCAGATATCTTGGGGAATTTCCCCATAGCTGAGGTCATGAATTCTGAATTTGACTCTAAATCAGACTCTCTGTCTTTCTATCTCCGTCCTTCCTAGTCTCTGGCTACCTGTCTATCTCTCTTCTCATTCCTAATAGAATTCAATCATTCTGGGTTTTATAATGTTTAGCTTGCCATCTGTTAACATAGATGGATTTAGATACTATTTATGATTTCTAATGATCTATTATATAACTAATCTTTGGCAGGAAAAGAGTTGTCATCACATATAAGCTTAAGATATTTCTTAACATTTAAATGATATAAATAAGGAAAACGACTTGAACCTAACCATGAAATCATTTCCTCTAGACTATCAATATTTGGAGGGGTAGTACAAATAGACATAATTCTAGTCTGGTTCACCTTCTCCAGGAAGCGAAAGGGAGCTGCCCACTAGAGAGGAATCAAAGCTTCCTTTGGAGAGAGATGCCAAGATTTCAGAGATGCATTCATTCATGCCTCCTTGTAAGTCACATTTATACAAACCCATTGGACTTTCCAATAACCTAAACGGGTAACAAACATATGTACATTTCTTTACATAACTTATGTAAAGAAAACTCGTTAATATATCCTCTTCTTACTTATTACATATTAATAGTTAGTATTTATATAATGCTTTTAAGGTTGTGAAATATCTTAGAAATATTTTCTAATTTTATCCTCACAACTATCCTATCTAGGTGGTAGGTACTATAATTATCTTCATTTTACAGATGAGGGAACTAAGGCAGCGAGGCTTAGTAATATGCCACAAATTATGAGGAAATTAAAAACATAGCTTCACTTTTCAGCCATCTCATTTTTGAGAAAAACTTCAAATAACTTACTAAGGCCTTCTATCCTAAAGAATAAATCTGAAGCTGGTAATGATATATGTGTCTCCCTGATTCTGTATATTTAATAGATAGCTATAAGAATACATGATATGGTTTTGTGGGGGAGTAGATTTCTGGCACAATAGCCCATTATAAAATCCTTTTGGTGCTGTAAATACAGAAAATAGAGTATGGAGATATATGGAGGTTGTATGCATGGAGGTGGAGAGTACAGAGACTCGAGGTAAAATTCTTGCCCAGAAACTATACCGGGGACAATTTGGTACAGCGAAAAGAACACTGACTGTGAAATCACCAAGTCCTGATCTTGTATCCCAAGTCTAACTAACATTTCTTCCCATTAAACTTCCTTAGCCTTCTATTTCTTCATATAGAAAATGATGAGATCGAACTAGCTGGTCATTGAGGACTCTTCCAGCTCTATATTTATAATCCTGATCCCAGAGAGATGACTGGACAAAGGTGGGTAGACAGCTGTTGAGGTAGGTCTCTCCTGGCTCTAAATCTCTGATCTCATGAAGCATTTCTAATCCAAATGCCAAGACAATATGTTTTGAGAGTCATTTCTTATCAGTAATAATAGGTTTGTCTGTCCATTTCATAAAGAACTCAAAGAATGACTGAAAGTACACAAATAGGGAAAGTCATAAAGATGCCATGCTTGTGTCTGTCTGACTGTCTTCATGACAAAGCTATAAATGAGGAAAACTTCATCAAATGGTGGGTATGGTTCCAGAGCATAACTATAAAGTGTGGTTATAATACCTCTAAGATGTTATTGGAATTTGAGGAAATAGGAAAAAGCAAATCATAACTTTGGGGATTAGTTCATTTTTTAAGCAAGGCTGATTCATTTTTTTTCTCCCATAAAGCTTTTCCTGATCCCTTACTACTCAAATAAATTTGTTCTTTATCTCATTTTTTATCTGCATCTTTCCTTTGCCCTATTACTCCCTACCTTGCATTATATTTTTTCATGAATATACCATGCCCCTCATTTTACCTTTCTCTCAAGTTCCTTGAGGGCAAGGACTGTCATTTTTTATCTTTATATCCCCAAGACTGAACATAAGACCTTGTAGCTGGTAGATTTTTAATAAATACAGTTTGAGACTTTACTTTAGCTGATAGATGAATTATATCTCAAGACACCTAACACCTTAGATTTGAAGTCTGAACTATTATGCACCAATAGGCTTGACCAATATCATAAACTACAATTAGGATGAAAATGTAGAAGGTGTGCTTATCAAAGATATAGATGACACAAAGCTGGAAGGGATGACTAATATAATAGATGAGAGAAATGAAATTCAATCTTGACAGGCTGGAACGCAGGGATGAAGCTAACAAGATGAAATTTAACAAGAATAAAGTCCTGCATTTAGGATCCAAAAGAAAATCTATTAAATAAGTGCAGAATAGAAGAGTACTGACTTGGCTGATAGTCTGTGTGAAAAATGAAAGATAAGCCGAAATCATCAAAAGAAGAATGGCAGGATCTGGTTCACAACTAAACCTTAATTTTTTGTGTCTATATGGTGAAGTCACTTCCCCTCTCGGGTCTTACTTTTCTCTTCTGTGAAAGGGAAGGTTTAGCCTGGAATTCAGGGATCTACAAACTATAGCCCAGGGGCCAATACCTCCCTCCTATTGTTTTTGTGTAACCAATGAGTAAGGAAGAGCTTTTTTTACATTCATAAATAAAGTTTATTGTAATTGAAAATGTAAAATCCAAAACTGTTGCTGGCTATATTTGACCTGTGGACTGTAGTTTGCTGACTTGTAGACCAGATCTTCTGATAGCCCAGATATCTATAACTCAAGGAGTTAAGATGGTAGATGTGATACAGGGTTGCAGCAATAGCTTTTTGCTTTTGCAAATTCAACTGTTACAGCCCTGGCAGTTTGGAGGTTTTAGAATGTTCACAGAAAATAAGTTGGAGCTTGATTCTATAAATAGTCCTGAAGCTCCAACTGAGGGACTTTTGCTTTTTGGCTTCTGCTTATTTTCTTTGGGGCATTTGGACCTAGCCTGATTTCTTTGGACCTCTCCCTGATCTCTCCATTTAGGTCCCTACTATTTCCCTGAATTTCCCTTTGGGCCCTGGGAGGAAGGGTAGTTTTGATGGTTGGACATTGTGGGTTAGCTTCTGTGGGCAAGTAGGACATCCTTAAATCAAACGGCCCCCTAATTTAGTGATCTGATAAATACTTTACTTCAGGGCAGTGAAACTTTCCTGACTGGGAGAGCCTCCTCTCTCAGTCTGACTCCCTTCTCTGTGACCCTTCCCCTACCACCAGCTTTCTCCCTAGCAGCAGTTACAAAACCCTGAAAACCCTCTCTCCCTCAACTTTTCCCTGCCATCAATAAATCCCTTTGTTATCTATACAAAAGCCTCTGGTGAATCATTGTATTGAATATTAAAGCAAAGGGTGAAGTGGTAAGAAATTACTTTCCTTTTTTATTTTTTGAGGGAAACCTAGGCATCCATCTTAGGCAGGAAGTACCCAGCTGAGACTTCCTGTAGACATTCAGTTTCACTGGCAGGGAGGAGCCTTCTTGACTCCTCCCTCAAAGGACTTTAGAAATTAATAAGAGAAACTCTTTCCCTGCCTGAAGGATCCAGTCTATTTCCTCTCAATACCTTTTGTCTCTAGCCTCAGTGACTAGCCTGTTTGAGTAGTCCTTCTTATACTCCCATTCATTCCCTTACCTTCCTATATACAACCCTCTCATCCCTTCATTACTCAACTAACCCCTTTACTCCTCCCTTTACCAAATTCATCCCTTGACTCAGCCATCCCCTTTTATCACCTTTATTCCTCTCCATTATCAACATTTTGCCTAACTTCTTTATAACATAGACATAATGGGACAATATATAGTAAACTACATATTTACATGTTTATATAAATATATATTATAGACAATGTATAGTAAATAATAGATATAGCAATTAGGTAGCACTGTGAATGGAGGTCCTGGTTGAGAGTTAGGGAAAGTTGAGTTCAAATCCAACCTCAGACACTTGCTAGCTCTGTCCCTGGCAAATCACTTAACCTTTTTTGCCTCAGTTTCCTCATCTGTTAAATGAGCTTGAGAAGGAAATGACAAACCACTCCACTATGAGACAAGAAATGCCTCAAATGAGCACATAAAGAGTTAGAGATGACTGAAAACATATGAGCTAAAACAACAAAAATAGATATAGTAATACTACTACTAATAGCAATAGATTGCATCCTTAGCATTTATAGTTTGCCAAGTAGTTTATAAATTTCATTTTATTTTATACTCACCTACCCTGTGAGGTACATGTTTTATTTTCCACATTTAATAGATAGGGAAACTAAGGTAGACATAAATTAAGACAATTTATATAACTTTTCCAGTATCATATTGCTGGTAAACACCTGTGACCAGATCAAAGCTCACTTCTGCTTGATTCTAGGCTCATAATCTATCCACTGTGCCACTTAGTTGCTTACTAAAAGGGAATTCCTGATTTAATCCCATCCTCAATATGCACAAAATGAGTGTGGATGGTTAAATGTGTAGAAATGAAATGGAATTCACCTAGCTCTGTGGCCAGACTTTGTATGTGTGTATATGTGTGTGTGCATCTCATTTTTCCCAGAATCTTGGCACAAAGCACCAATAAATATTTGCTATATGAAAGAATTAACACCATGGCCTGTATCTGAATAATTGGCATAAATGTCTCTACTGATGCTTTTCAGAAACTCCATTTGCAGTATTACTTCAATAAGTATAATGGCCCTGTGAAGTGAGAAGGGAAAGAAATGTTTTCAGCTAAAAATATTTAGAAATTCATCTACCTTGCAAAGTTCAGAATAAAATTCAAGTTTAAGGATTAAATAATGAAGTGTCAAAATGTCACTTAATGTTTATGGATAAACCCAATGGTTAGTAATAGTAGAATTTTAATATTTTGAATCCTTATTGTAGAATACTCTAATGTCCACCCTGAGGTCATTAAACTAGAATGAGGAAACTATCACTTTGCAATAATTCATCATCAGAGGCTTTCAAGAAAGAACTAAAAAAAAAAAGAAAATTACAACTCAGCAGTTTTTTTTTCATAGCTTCTTCATTATCCATGGTACCTCAACATGCCACTATAAAGAGTTATGCCAAGCCCCTCTTTAATGCGCAATTGGAGTCTTAGCTCAAATATATCCTAATCAATAAAACTTGCTCATTTCCTACAAATGCCTCTTCTACTTTCTTCTGGTGCTTTGTATTTCTGGTTGTATTTAACAAATTTGATTCAATTCAACAGGCGCTTACTTTGTGCCAGGAAGGCAATGTACTAGGCAATTCTATTTTTAATTCATTTCTTTATTAATGTTTTTAATATCTCTCTACCAGATTAAAAGATTTTTGGGTAGAGAGATTATACTTTATCCATCTTTTTCTCTCCCTTGGTACTGAGTAAAAGGATTTGAATTTAGGAGAATTAGCCACAGGTACTTGAGTCAAAGTTTATGCCTACACCTCATTTCATCTTGGTTGATCACGACAACAGAAATGTTTTAGTACCATCAGCTGGAGATGTGACAAAAAGTCAGAAAAAAAGTACTTCTATTCCTGGGCATAGGTCAAATAGAGATAAAAAACAAAGGCAACCATCCCATGTTAGTTAGAAAGGACCTTAGAGACCTTGGATGAGAAAACTGTAGTTAAAGAGATTCCATGCACATGTGCATGTGAGTTTGTGTATGTGTGTGGGTAGAGATCCCAATGCAATGAAATATCACTGTACTGAGAGAAATGGTGAATATTAAGAATTTATAGCAAGTTGGCCATCATGCCACAAAACAAATCCAATGTGGACTAATGGGTTTCTGTAAATATTTTAAACAGGATACTAATTCTTTTAGAAAATGGTCCAATGTGTTACCAGAGAGGACTGACTATGCTTCCTTAGTCATTTCAGTTATGTATGACTCTTTATGAACTCATTTTATATTTTCTTGGCAAAGATATTGGAGTGGTTTACAATTTCCATCTCCTGGTCATTTTACAGATGAGGAAACTGAAGCCAAACTAAGTTAAGTGACTTGCCTCAAGTCACACAGCTAGTACATATCAGAGACTGGAATTGAGATCAGGAAGATCACTTTTTCCAACTCCAGGCTCTATCCCACTGGTCTATGTAGTTAACCTAAAATTTCTAGAATCTTTGTTTAATATTTCCCAAAGTTAAGCAGTGGAGTATATGGAAGAAGGGTGACATATAGAGAAGGCTTGGAGAAAAATTGTTATGATGGGAACATTACTCTGAAACTTCATTTGGTCTAGTGATAAAAATTAAGTGTAAGGGGAGAAAATTAATAGCCAAGGGATCAATCTCTAGCTTTTCATTTATTTTTAAGCAATGCATCATTTTTAGAGAACTTTCATAATTATTCTCATATGAAAGTTTGATGCAGTCAGCAAATGTAGTGATTTCTGAGGCTTGACTCATGTGGTTTCAGTGATATGTTCCAATTTATGAAACTGACCTAATTGAGATATTAGTGGGCAGAAAATTCCTTGGGAGAAGAAAAAATATCAGGTACTCCTTAGGTTTGCTAGAAACAGCCAGCTTTGGTATTATAAGAATGTGCATCAGAACTAGTTATTTATTCATGTATATTCAAAATAGCAATCTCTCCAATGCACAGTGATAACACACCATGACTTTTTTTCTCATAACAACAGTAATAAGAGAAGCAAAACCCATTCCCAAAATTATTCCCCCAAAAGGATTGCTTGTGCAAGGCCAAACACAAGGAATTAGACCCTAGATGCCAGAGTCATTTAACTTTTTTGGGGCCCTACCCTTGCACTATTTCCACTGCTAGGTCACTCTTCAAGAAGAAGACATCTTTCACCTTCTACCCTAGTGGTCTTCAATAGTGTACACAAGATACCCCCAACTCATCACCAGGCCTGTTAACTTCACCAGTTCCTCCCTGCTCTGAAGTAGGCCTCATAGAGTCTCACAGGACCATAGCATCTCCATTTGCCACAAGGACAAAATTCAAATGAGCATTGTTTAACATGTACCTTCCCTCAATAGACCTTTCTCCACACTCTGATACTTTGCCTAGAGTCATTCCTCAATGGTTATCATATTTCCATCCCTTATATTTCTACCATTCCTGGTAACTCAGAACCTCTATCAGCCAAAATACAAAGGACATTTTCTATCCCCAATTGGCCACTCTCTTGGCTACATCAACCCTACTCCCCACATCCAATTTCCCAATCCATATCATTCAGCCCTTTCTGTTGAAAACTTTGTAATTTTTAAACCCTTCCTTTCCATATTAGAATCAATACTGTGTATTGGTTCCAAGGCAGAAGAATGGTAAGGACTAGGCAGTGAGGGTTAGTAACTTGCTCAGAGTCACACAACTAGGAAGTACCCAAGACCAGATTTGAATCTAGGATCTCCTGAATCTGAACCTGACTTTCAGTCCACTGAACTATCTAATTGCCTCCTGAAACCTTTGTATTACCATAATTAACAGACTTCTTCCATCTAAAACTTCTTCCATTACCACTCCTATCTTCTGGCCCTCACTGAAAATTGGCTCCATCCTAATGATATTGTTTTCCTTGCTACCTTTTCCAGAATTGCTTACCTTTATCTCATATTCCCTTCCTCACTGTTGAGATTCTTCCTCTATAACCTTTACTAAGCAATTTCTCTTTCTTTAAGATTCATGGTATCCATATTTACTGACCAATTCTGACCCGAGTGCTGTTATATATTAAATTCCATGATATCCTATTGCCTTCCTCAATGAGCTCTATACCTGTCTCACAATCTTTCTCTCATCTCCAAGTTCTGTCTTCATACTAATGGACTTTTAATCTCCTTCAAATACCCTAATTTATTGCTTCCTTAGTTCATGACATACTCTTCCTTTTTACCATAGCTCTACTGTTACTTCCATAAGGTCAAACTCTAAAATGCCTTTATCTTCTCATAATATTTCACTAGTCAATATCCCTTCACCTTCACAGCTTAATTTCTTGAGAAAAATATCTGTTCCAGATGCCTCCACTTCCTCTCTTCTCACTCTTTGTAATATGGCTTCCACTTTCATCCTTCAACTGAAACCACCCTTCTCATAGCTATCAGTAATCTGTTCAGTATGAACTATAATTATTTTTTCATCAGTTTTCAATGTTCTTCACCTCTTTGCAGATTTTGGTTCTGATGATCATCATTTCCTCTTATATGATCTCTCTGCCTTAGAGTTTTGTGATACTGTCCTAACCTGCTTCTCTTCCTAACTATTCAGACAGTCTGTAATCTCCTCCACTGATTCTTCATCTACATTGGGCCCATTAACTTTGGGTATCCTATGGGTCCTCTTATCTTTTGCCTCTGTATAATCTCACTAGATAGTCTCGTCTGCTTCCATGGATTCAATTAGCATCTCTGAATAAATGTCTTCCAGATCTAAATATGTGACTCTATTTCCTTTTCAAGCAATAGCCCTACACCACAAATTGTCTATTAGTTATTAATGATTTGGATGTTCTGAGGCATGCCAAATTCAACATGTCAAGGACGATATGATATTCATTATCTTTTACCCCAAACCATTCATCTCTCCCAGACTTTCTTATTGCTATAGAGCAGTGGTTCCCAAACTTTTTTGGCCTACTGCCCCCCTTTCCAGAAAAAATATTGCTTAGCCCCCTGGAAATTAATTTTTTTTAAATTTTAATAGCACTTAAAAGGAAAGATAAATGCACCTGCGGCCATCACTGCCCCACTGGATCACTGTAGCACCCACTGGGGGTGGTAGCACCCACTTTGGGAATCACTGCTATAGAGTATATCACCATGCTCCCAGTCACCTAAAGCCTAAAACCTTAGTGTGATCCTTGATTTTTCTCTTATATTAATCCTATATATTTAATTTACTGTCAAATCTTGTTATTTCTACCTTTAGAACATTTCTCTCATACAACTCCTTCTCTTGATTAACCAATGAACATCCTAATTCAGGCCCTCATTACCTTTCATCTATTGATGAAGCTTTCAAATAGTTTTAAAAGTTTAAAGTCTCTTTCTATTCCAATCCATCTGCCACACAGATGTCAAGATGATTTTTCTAATGTGTGGGTCTGAGCATAACAAGCTCCTGTTCAATTACCTCCCTCCCTTGTCTCCTTATTACCTCTAAGAGAAAATGTAAATTCCTCGGTTTGGCATTTAAAAGTCTTTAAAACTTGGCCCATCCCTAGCTTTCCAAGCTTCTTATACTTTACTTCCCTCTATGTATTCTATGATGCAGTACACTGGCCTTTACTAGCTTTTCATCAAATCTGATGTTGTCTCTCGCTTTCACACGTTTGCATTGGCTCTCCCCCATGCACTCTCAACTCTCTTTCTTAAGTTTCTCTGGCTTTTCTTCAAGATTCAGCTGAAATTCCACCCTTAAGAGGTCCTTTTAATTTGTAAGAGCCTGACCAAGTCCTTCTTACTGCTAGCATCCTCTCTTCACAAATTATCTCCCATCTGTTCTCTGTATCTGTCTTCAATGTACCTAGTTATTTACATTCTGATTTTCTTATTAGAAAGTAAGATCTTCAAGCAAAAGGACAATTTTATTTGGCTTTTTTATGGTGGGGTATATTTAACACTTAGTACAGTATCCAATACACAATAATTACTGAAAAAACGCTTTCTGACTTACTGAAATTCATAATAAATAAACAAGAATTTAGATAATCCGCTAGATGTTGTGTATACAAAGACAAAAATGACACAGCCTCTGACTTTAAAGTAGATCATACTTCATCAAGTAAGACAATATGTTCATATAAAAATACATGAAAATATACATAAGGTAATGAGGAAGATTACATTAGAAGGTATGAGGATGGAGCTGTAAATCAAGAAAATCACTACGTAAAATTGGGACTTGAAAAAATAAAATAGATTTTAAGAGTTAGAAGTGGGAAGGAAACATCTTTCAGATGCCAAAAGCCAGTGTAAAGCCCAGCATTAAGATGCATTGTTGTGTCTGAGAATTCTGAGAAATAGGGAGGGGGGATCAGCTTGGGAGTGTGTGAAGGGGAAATGTTTAACAATTCGGAAAGGAAAATTGAGTGGAGGTTGTGACAAACTTTAAATGCAAACAGAAGAGTATATATTTGATCTTAGAAGAAGCCACTGTATTTTATTGAGTAGAGGACTGACATAGTTAAACATGTGCTTTAGGTAAATCATATTGGCAACTATATGGGAGATGAATTAGAGAAGGGAGAGACAAGATATGGAGACCAATTAGGGAGAATTAATCCCCTGCATGCTGGTGAAGAAAAGAAAGGAAAGAACACAGAAAAGAAGATGAAAGGAGAGAGAAAGAGATAGAGAGACAAGGACAGAAAAGAGACAGAGAGACAGAAATGGAGGCAGAAAGAGAGAGGGTTGAGAAAGAAAAAAACACAAGACAGAGCCCTAAGAAACATTCATAAGTAGGAGGCATGATCTAGATCAGTGGCTCCCAAACATTTTTGGCCTACCTCCCCCTTTCCAGAAAAAAATATTATTTAGCCCCATGGAAATTAATTTTTTTAAAAAATTTTAATAGCAATAGGAAAGATAAATGCAGCTGTGGCCATCACCAGACCCCTGGATCACTGTAGCACCCACCAGGGGGCGGTGGCACCCACTTTGGGAATCAGTGATCTAGATAAACTAGCAAAGAAGAATGGGAAGGAATGGTCAGACAAGTAAATGAAAAGGCAAAAGGAACTATCAGTGTCATGAAACCCCAGAAAAGACAGAATATCTAGGAGGAGAGGGTGATCAATAATATTAAATACTAAAAAAGAGGCCAAGGAGGATGGGATTTGAGAAAAGGCCATTAGAAAATGTCAGCACTTGCATTATTTTGCTGCCTTTGCCCCTCATCTCTAGTTAGAGCAGGGAAGTATGTTTCAAATCTGTTTTCTGAGAACAAAATTGGTCACTGGCATTTATCTGACTTGGGCTGCCTTTTAGTGATATTTTTGCTGACATTACCTTGTTGACATATATTGTTTTCTTGGTTCTGTTTCAGGGACATCAGTTAAAAAAATTGTACTAATAGTTAGAATTTATATAGAGCTTTAAGGTTCACCAAGTACTTTACATGCTGTGTCATGCTTTAAATGCTATGTCAATTCTTTCCATGTTGCATCATTTCACAAATTATCTCACAACTATATGAGATATTGTGATTATTTTTCTGTTTTACAAAGAAGGGAACTAAGTCTAAAAGTGGTTAATTGTCTTGCCAATGATCACATGTTGAGGAAGAATTTGAACTCTGGGATTCATGACTTCAAGTCCAGCATTCATTTCCAGTACCATCTACCTCAAATAAATATTTATTAAATTCCTAACGCATGCCAATCATTCTGTTAAGAATTAGTAATACAAAGAAAAACTGACAAATTCCATACATATTTCTTAATGTTTCTCTGAATAACACAAACTTTTCATTTCATAGGACACTGAAAATATTCTGTCCCCTTCCTCTAATCCAGTGATTCCCAAAGTGGGCGCTACCACCCCCTGGTGGGTGCTGCAGCAATCCAGGAGAACTGTGATGGCCACAGGTGCATTTATCTTTCCTATTAATTGCTATTAAAATTAAAAAAAATTAATTTCCATGGGGCTAAGTAATATTTTTTCTGGAAAGGGGGCAGTAGACCAAAAACATTTGGGGACCACTGCTCTTATCTATGAGCATCCACACTCAGTATACAGGTTGATGAATGATTTGTTAATTTTTTTTCTATGTGAGAACGTGCTGTTATTTACATTTTTGTGTACATGGGACTTTTTTTTCTAACTCTGACCTTTTCTCTTCTGCCCAGAAACAGAATCTCCAGGTCCAAGAATATGAGTGACTTTGTATAATTTCTGAATAATTTCAAATTCCTCTTAAAACAAACAAATAAACTGATTTTATTCTATGAATACCTTTGAGGATAAATTGCGTGATAATTATTGCATCGTGGTAAAATTGCCAAGGGGAATTAAGAAAATAAAACTTGCCAACAGAGTAATGAGAAGAATGAGAAATAATGCCAAGGCAGCCAAATTCACTTTATTCATAATTTAATGGCATGGGAAGAGCTCAGGGAGTAGAAATATTGGGGATGAGGAGACTCTGAAGGCAGATGATTTCTTCTAGGACTTTGGTGGCAGAAAGGAAGAGAGAAAAAGGACAACAGTAACAAGGACTTGCTTAATAAACTGGCATTAGCATTGTCAAGGAGCACTGCAGCCAGAGGCAGAAGTAATTGTTACATAAAATATAGTGTTTATTTTGTAATCTAGTTGAATAAAGTAGCAGCTGCTTTCCCTTCCAGAAGACCATAGCAACAGGAAGTGACTGAAAACCAAATCCTTTCTACTTTGTAATGTCTTACATTTTACTTTCTTCTTTAGTTATAATCAGAAATGACAATAAGTTCTCTATAAGTTTGCCACTGCTGGAGTAAGACAGTCCCGAGTCCAAATCATGCTTCTGATTCTGGCTGTATGACCTTGATTAAGTCAGTAACCTTTCTGAACCTCATTTTGCTTATCTGTAAATTGGGAATAGGATCTGATTCACAGAATTATTATTATGAGAAATGACTGAGATAATATATGGATAGCTCTTTACACATCATGAGTCACCGTATATGAGTTGTTATTAATGTTATTGGTGTAATCATTCCTCAGAAGTTTGTTCCCCCTGACAATGTGCTCAGAACTGTGAAACACATCATCTCTACTTCAGATGGCAAAATTTCTTGGAATTTGATTTAGAAGAAGGCACTTGGGCAAAATGACAAGAGGGCTGGCCTTAGTGTTAGAGGATCCAGGTTCAAATCTTAGCTTTTCCACTTACCATCTCTAAAATCATGGGTAAATCACCTCCCTTACTTTTTTCTTAAGTCATCTTATCCATACAATGAGTAGGGTGAGAGAAGGAAAGCTCTCATTCTGCTAATTTAGCTTTTCATCTTTTTTTGTGCAAATCTTCCTCTGTTTCTCTGATTTTTAAAAATGTCATTTTTTATTGAGCAATGGCATAGTTATTTTCCTCACCATTCCAAGGTTTGCTCAGCTATGCCTCAACTGATGGGCACTTGTTTTGATCCTAAGTGAAATGACCTGAGAAAATCGGAATGAATTTTTGAATCCAAAATATTAAAAAAAAATCTGGTTTCCAGAGAGAATCTTTTGGTTCTGCTAGTTACTCTTTGGTCTTAACTTTTTTTATCTTTTTCAAAGCTGGTACCCCATCTCCATTCACTCATAAGTATTTTTAAATTTATGACAGCATCAAAAGAGGAAAGTCTTCACTCATCATCAGGAATGGAGAATAGAGAAGACTTTGGAAACATTTTTGAGCTTTTCACTGGACCTCTTGGCCAATTATCAATGAAACATTTACATGTCCTATTCATGGTCCTCCCTTAAAAGAAGCCACAGAACAACACAGAGTACTTGAGTAAAAGATGACCATGAGTTTAAGAGACATAATAAATTATATTAATTAAATCCTTTTTTTAAATCCCCCAAATGAAAAGTAATGCATGAAAATGCCCTAAATTTAAACAAAGGCATACAATTAAGATATCCACTACATTTTGTGGCACATTTCACTCTGTGCCTTGATCTATTTTGAGCTTCTTCCTCTCTCTATTTTGTGCTAAATTGCGGGACAGAAGATAAAGGGAGAGAAGAGAAAGAGGAGGAGACATATTGAAATAAAAGAATAGAGAGAGGGAAGGGAAAGGAAGGGAAAGGAAAGGAAGTGAAGGGAAGGGAAGGGAAGGGAAGGGAAGGGAAGGGAAGGGAAGGGAAGGGAAGGGAAGGGAAGG
>NC_058131.1:215771479-215795649 GCF_016433145.1 Gracilinanus agilis
CTTCCTTCCTTCCTTCCTTCCTTCACTCTCTCTGTCTCTCTGTCTCTCACTTCCCCAATCCCAGTAATATCCACTTTGTATTCTTTCATTTAAACCTAGCACTGCTTTAGATTTTCTTCTGTGTCTGATGATGGGGCTTTTTTTTTTGGGTGGGGGTGGCGTGGGGGAATAAAGGTACTTGAAAGGGTGAAAATGTAATGTTGTGTGGTACTTAGGCACCAAAGAATAAATTAACAGAATCACAGAGATGGAAGGCCTTAAGAAGCCATACCACTCACATAACTGATACAAAAATCTCTAAAAATCCTTTAGTAGTGTGTATTCTGTCTCTGCTTAAAGACCTCCAGGGAAGGAGGTT
Source organism: Gracilinanus agilis (assembly GCF_016433145.1). Taxonomy (NCBI): domain Eukaryota; kingdom Metazoa; phylum Chordata; class Mammalia; order Didelphimorphia; family Didelphidae; genus Gracilinanus; species Gracilinanus agilis. The sequence continues at coordinate 215,771,838 of NC_058131.1, forward strand.
CCACAGAGCCTGCCCCTTTCCCTTTCAGACACCTCTGATTGTTAGCAAATGTTCCCTTATATGAAACTGAAAAAGATTTCTCTACACTTTCTCCCATAGTTCCTAATCCGGCCCTCTGGAACCAAGCAAAATAATTCTAAGAACTCCATATGACAAACCCTTTATCTATTTGAAGGCAGATAATATATTTCCTCTATCCTCCCCTCTAACTATCTCTCCATCTCTCTTCTTTTCTCTAGGCTAAACATCCCCAGCTTTCTCACATACTCATTAGAAAGGCCCTAGTTTTGAGATGATGCCATGAGACATCAAAGATGGTAGACATCAAATAGTACCATCATTTTATCCTTTTCTATTTGTATTCCTTGTGCTTTGTCAATAAATTCTTTGAAATGTTTCATTGAGCTTCAGTTCTCTTTCCGTCATCACTTCCTTGGTATCACCATGAGAGCTGAGGTCCCTCCCACGCATCTTTCATAACCTACTAGTTTCTGAAGATTTAACATCCAACCTAAAAAATTAGCCTCCGGATATTTTTTCCCCTCTGAAGATCCAATTCCACAGCAATTCTTAAAGCTCTTTCCCTAGAGGCAATCTAACTATATCTAACTTTCCTAAGAAAGGTCCCCAAATCTGAAACTTCACTTCAATGGGGATGATTATTATGATAAGAGTATCAGCTTCAGCATTGACTTCCTATAGCTAAATATTAATGGTGATGAAGACTTAAAAGAAAAGCTAGATGTCCAGGTATAAGATACTTTAGAGACTGAGAAGCTTGTTAATTGCAATTTAATCGAAAAAAGAGTCCAGGAGGAGGTATGGGAAGAGGTTAATGTCCCTGGTCTTTTAATTTAACTTTTGGCAATTGAGAGAACAAGTATCTACCAACATTCTTCCTATTGTCTGCCATGTAATTTAGACTAATTCTTTCCTAAAAGCTAAAGAATCTGTCTCTGAGACTTGATTTATCTGGCACATTAAAGTATAAGATAAATAAACATTGATTCAACTTTCTGGTGACCTTAGACCATATAGAATTGACTTACCAGTCACCTAAGGCCATAAAAAGGACTGAAGTCTGAGTACCTAGATGATGTTCCAAGATTATGTAAGTAACCAAAGCCTGTAGTACTGACCTGTCATTTAGGTCTGGAGATTAAAAGGGTCACATCTATTCAAACTAAGTTTTATGTTCTTTTTGAGTATCCATTTAAACCTATACCTGAGTCAACCTGTTGTTAACTGTTGGATGACCTGCAAGTGCCTCATTTTCATCTAATATCAGATCAATAATATATCTGAGGTCAAATTTGAATTCAGGTATTCTTGACTTAAGGCTGGGCATTTTATCTACTGAGATTGAGGTACTATACAAGACAAAAGAAGCAGATGATAACATTCAGGAGACTATGAGAAAGAATAAATGCTAAAACCAGCAGCTTGATAACATTGCCAAAAAACATTCATAGTCCTGCACTTACAGCAATGCAAGGATCCAGAGCAAGGCTGAGGGACTTATAAGAAAGAAAATTAGTCACATTCAGAGGAAGAACTGTGGGAGGAGAAACACAGAAGAAAAACAACTGCTTGAACACAAGGGCTGATGGCGATATTGTTGGTGATGTAGATGCTAAATGATAACTGTAGTCCAACTATCAATAATATGGAATTAGGTCTTGATCAATGATATATATAAAACCCAGTGGAATTGTGCATTGGGTACAAGGGGTGGGGGGCTTGGGGGATAGGGAAAGAACACGAAATATGTAACTACGGGAAAATATTCAAAATAAAAATTTTAAAAAGGAAAAAAAAATTAGTTTCCAAATGTTGTATACCCACCCCCAACCAAGACAATGTTCCATAAATATGCTCCTTTGATAGTGAATACTTTGGTGGTGGATGGTTAATAGGCAAAATTCTCATATTACTGTGTTAATGCCCAAAATGCTTTAGTTTCAAACTACTTGCAATAATGTATGATAAATAAAAGTAAATACAATACTAGGGAGCAGTAGGACCCCAAAGATTATATGGATGCTGATCATGTTCATAGCTCTGATTATCTGAATTTTTTAAAGAATCATTTAATCATTGTTTATAATTATTTATATTTTATTTATTATTAAGTTTTATTGAGATAAAATAAAAACCACTTTATATTGTCTTCAGGGTTTTTTTCAACTATTTGTGGTAAATACTCCCCAGAGTATCAATTAATATGAATTTTCTGAGATGTAGACACTAATTTACATAATAGTAACCCTATTAAAATTTGGAGAAGATGGTGATATCTAATCATTCAAAATGTTGGATTTTTTTCAACTAACTACAAATATTTCCTTTCTGAATAAGAGCCTTGTCAGAAAAACAATCCCAAATGAAAGTTACCCAGATATAGCTGAATGGTTCAAGTTCATGATTAGAGGGAAATAATATCCCCTCAGGGCCAACCCAGGAGGTTTACAAAGTCTCTCTCCCCTCAACTAGCCTGCTGATCCCTTAGTGTGCATGGATATGATTGTAGGGTGCCTAATGAGGATAGAGTATATGTCCTATTCCTTTCTCATCTTTCAATGAGTGACTCAAAAGGAGGGTAGGGGAATGTCATGATTTATGGGATGCAAAGAACCGAAGCTAATTTTGAAAATGTGACATTTTCATTCAGAACAAAGATTTTAGGGAATTGGTAAGAGTAGCTATATAGCTTAAGTTGATTCTCCCACCCCTCAACAAATTTACTTGTTTTCACATTATTCTTATTATAACTGTACTATATGTTTGTATGAGTACATATGGATATGTATTAATATATGCACATGCATTATTGATATGCACATATTTATGTGTATGTGCATATACATATGTAAACACATGTACACACACACACACATATATATATATCATGCCTTCTACATTATGACTTCGCTATCACATTTTCAAATATTATAATTTGGCATAAAAATTTTGGGGGGAGTTTTGCAGGAACCAAGATGGCCAGCAGATGACACAGAGTTTAGAAACTCATAAGTGCATAAAATATATGTATATTATTATAAATAACAACATATTTTCTTTTAATACTGTTTAAATAATTTAGTTTTTAATGTTAACAAAAGTAAAACATTAGTCTCAGAAAAGAACATGAAAGCCAACAGAGAATACACAAAGGTTAGAAAATATAGAGATAGGTTATCATTGATCTACAAATAGCCTGTGACCAAATGCTTAACCAAAAATTTTTTAAAAGGCACTGTAAATACCCTATAAAAGGAAAAAAATGAACTTCCATGGTAAGATGATCCCAGAAGAGAACCAAGGCTTTTCCTCTCCTCTCCACTGACCAATATAAAGTGCCTCAAAAGGACAAAACCAAAATCAGATGAGCAAAGGGGCTCCACTATAGGGTACAGCACTGGAGGTAAGTGAAGTTTGGGAATTCCCATGCAAAAAGGTGGCATAATTATTCCCACCAAAGGGAGAACTCCACCTCTGCCCCACTCCACCTATGGCACCAGAGTCTGAGAGAGTGTGGGACAACCTCTATGTTCTTGGGGGTGCTGGATGAGGACACCACAGGCTTACCCTTAAAAGCAGCGAGACTTGGGACCCCAGGAGGCTGAGGAAACATGGAGATAGTATACAGAGATTGAGTAGATAGGGGCAGCTCACAGCAGATGCTGCAGAGACTCAAAAAATATCCTCAGGGCAAAAACCTTCATAGCTCCATACAAAGACTTGCCTAACCTCCTCACTCAAACCTCTGTGAGGCAATCTCTAGCAGCAAGATTTGGGATACCAGTAGGCTGAGGAACCAAGAGCATGGACAAAGAGACTTGAAAAATAGCCTCAGGGCAAAAACCTCTCTAGAGCTCAATGCAAAGATGGCCCACCTTCCTCATTCAGACTTCTTATTGGAAAGAACCAAATCAATGGCCAGCAACAGCCAAGAATTACAATTCACAACTACAAAAAATAAATAAAACCAAGATTGAAACCTTAACCTTTGATAATTTTTATGTAGAAAAACTTCAGACTAAAGAGGAGACAAGAGAAGACAACAAACAAATAAACACATCCAAAAGTTCCTCCCTCCTCTCCACACACACACACACACAAAAAAAAACCTTCCACAAACTCTTGAGTAGCTCAGATTTGAGATTATGAGAAAGATAAAAGAAACTTGGCAAGAAAAGTGGGAAATAGTTCAAAAAGAAAATAACAGTTTAAAAGACAGAATCTCCCACTTGGAAAAAGAAAGCCCAGATATCAAATTAAATGATAAGCAAATTGAAGACCAGAAATGACCTGCTAGAAGTCATAAAAAGCAGGATAGATCAAGCCAAAAAGGAAAATCAAATGATCTTAGCTTAAAACCAGTCTTTAAAAACTAAAATTGGGCAAGTAGAAGCCAATGATCTCACAAGACAGCAAGAATAAAAAAAAAGTGAAAAGAATGACAGAGTAGAAGGAAACATAAAATATGTCATCAAGAAGATGGTTGATTTGGAAAACAGGTATAGGAGAGACAATTTGAGAATCATTGGCCTATGTGAAAACCTGGAATTAAACAGAAATCTTGACATCATACTATAAGAAATTATCCAAGAACCTGCCCTGATGTTCTTCAACAAGAGGGAGAAATAAACATTGAAAGAATCCATAGATCATCCTTTACATTAAATCCTCAAAAGACCAACCCTGGGAATGTAATTGCCAAATTCAAGAGCTTCTAAGCTAAGGAGAAAATATTGCAAGAAGCCAGAAAGAGCCAATTCAGATATCAAGCAAGGAGTACCAATCAGGATTACACAGGGTTTGGCAGCCTCTACAATAAAGGACCACAAGGCTTGGAATATGACATTCAGAAAGACAAGATGATTGGTTCTACAAGCAAGGATCACCTATCTATCAAAATTGACTATATATATACTTCAAGGGGAAAGTATGGGCATTTAACAAAATAGAAGATTTCCAAGTATGTGTAAAGAAAGACCAAAACTAAATGGAAAATTTGAGTTTTCGGACCCCTCTGGCTTAATGACACGTGAATATTTTTAAGGTTGATGGTTGAGGCTGTCAGGAAACACCAGACTTTGGGGATATAGATGTTCAAAGAAAATCCTTTGGGCTGGCTCTCAATCAATCCTGGGTGGGCAAGCATTCATTCTCTCTCCCCAAGTTCCAAGATCAAAAAGCCCCTCCAGTTCAGGTTCTCTCTCCAAAGATGCCTTGCTCCCACTCAATTGTCTGTTTGTGTCACTCAAGTCAGCTTCTCAACATTCCAAGTTTCACTCACCCCAGTCTGCTTTTACAAAAGGGAGACCTCAATCCAAAAAAACTATTTTGCCCAAGTATATGGCAATGAATGCAGCAATCTATGTGATATGATTGAATATTTACAAAAATACAAATTGCCTAGATTAACAGAAGAAGAAATAGAATACTTAAATAATCTCATTTCAGAAAAAGAAATTGAACAAGGCATCAAAGAACTCCTTACAAAAAAATCCCCAGGGCCAGTGGATTCACAAGTGAATTCTTCAAACATTCTAAGAACAACTAATCCCAATACTATGCAAACTATTTGACATAATAAAACAAAGAGTTTTACCAAATTCCTTTTATGACACAAATATTGTACTGATTCCAAAGCCAGGCAAATAAAAACAGAGAAAGAAAACTATGAACCAATCTCTTTAATGAACATACATACAAAAATCTTTAATAGAATTCTAGCAAAAAAGACTCCAGCACATGATCAAGAGGTTATTCATTATGATCAGGTGGGATTTATACCAGGAATGCAAGAATGGTTCAATATTAGGAAAACCATCCACGTAATCATATTAACAAGCAAACCAACAAAAATCAAATGATTATCTCAACAGATGCAGAAAAATCCATTGACAAAATACAACACTCATTCCTATTGAAAACACTGGAAAGTATAAGAATAGAAGGGCCTTTCCTAAAAATAATAAACAGAATATATTTAAAACCACCAGTAAGTATCATCTGCAATTGGGATAAATTAGAAGTTTTTTTAATAAGATCAAGAGTGAAACAAGGATGCCCATTATAACCTCTATTACTTAACATTGTACTGGAAACACTATCAGTAGCAATTAGAGAAGAAAAAGAAATTGAAGGTATTTAAATAGGCAATGAGGAGACCAAGCTATCACTCTTTGAAGATGATATAATGTTCTACTTAAAGAATCCTAGAGAATCAACCAAAAAGCTAGTGGAAATAATCAACAACTTTAGCAAAGTTGCAGGATACAAAATAAACCCACGTAAATCATCCACATTTTTATATATTTCCAACATATCCAGGCAGTAAGAGTTAGAAAGAGAAATTCCATTTAAAATCACTCTAGACAATATAAAATACTTAGGAATCTCTCTGCCAAGACAAAAACAGGAATTATATGAACACCACTACAAAACACTTTTCACACAATTAAAAATAGATCTAAATAATTGGAAAAACATTAATTGCTCATGGGTAGGACAAGCTTATATAATAAAAATGACCATCCTACCCAAACTAAATTACACATTTAGTGCCATACCTATCAAACAACCCAGAAACTTTTTTACTGAATTGAAAAAAAATATATAATAAAGTTCATTTGGAAGAACAAAAGATCAAGAATATTAAGGGAAATAAAGAAAAAAACAATGTGAAGGAGGTGGGCCTAGCAGTACCAGATCTTAAACTATAAAGTAGTGGAAGACAGTGTATGAAAACCCAAAGAGCCAAGTTTCGGGGACAAAAATCCAATATTTGACAAAAACTACTGGGAAATTGGAAAACAGTATGGGAGAGACTAGTTTTAGATCAATATCTCACACACTATACCAAGATAAATTCTGAATGGGTGAATGACTTGAATATAAGGAAGGAAACTATAAGTAAATATGGTGAGCATAGAATACTATACCTGTCAGATGTATGAGAAAGGAAAGATTTTAAGATCAAGCAAGAGTTAAAATATTAAACAAATGTAAAATAAATAATTTGATCACATTAAATTAAAAAGGTTTTGTATAAGCAAAACCAATGCAATCAAAATTAGAAGGGAAGCCAAAAATTAGGGAAAAAAATCTTTATAACAACAACCTCTATCAAAGTCCAATTACTCAAATTTATAAGGAGCTAAATCAATTGTACAAAAAAGCAAGCCATTCCCCCATTGATAAATGGGCAAAGGACACGAATTGACAATTTTTAGATAAAGAAATCAAAACTATCAATAAGCGCAGGAAAAAGTGTTCCAAATCTCTTATAATTACAGAAATGCAAATCAAAACTGCTCTGAGGTACCAACTCACACCTAGCCAACTGGCTAACATGACAGCAAAGGAAAGTAATAAATGTTGGAGGGGATGTAGTAAAATTGGGACATTGATGCATTGCTGGTGGACTTGTAAATTGATTGAACCATTTTGAATAACAATTTGGAACTATGCCCAAAGGGCTTTAAAAGATTCTCTGTCCTTTAACACAGCCATAACTGCTGGGTTTGTACCCCAAAGAGATCATAAGGAAAAAGACTTGTACAAAAATATTTATAGCCTCGCTCTCTATGGTGGCAAAACCCTGGAAAATGAGGGGCTGACCTTTGATTGGGGAATGGCTGAACAAATTTTGGTATCTGTTGGTGATGGAATACTATTGTGCTTAAAGGAATAAAGAACTGGAGGAATTCCATGTGAATTGGAATGACTTCCAGGAATTGATGCAGAGTGAAAGGAACAGAACCAGGAGAACCTCTACACAGAGATGGATTCACTGTGGTACAATCAAATGTAATGGACTTCTCTACTACCAGCAATCCAATGATCCTGGGCAATTCTGAGGGACCCAAGAAAAGGAGCACTATCCACATCCAGAGAAAGAACTGTGAGAGTTGTTATATTTGTGGGAAGCTGTAAGATGCCAGTGGTCTGTAGAGTAATCAGGTCTTGCTAATCTTTGAGTTTATGGAGTTTAAGCTCTCAAGCAGGCTTGTCAGCAGGGAGGGGTAGGATCTTGTTGAGTGCTCCTTTATTTCCCCCCTCCCACCAAGCAGTTAGAAAATCAGTTACAAAATGGAGGTTGATCTGTTATCCTCTGGGCTTAGTCAGGAAACTAGGCAAGACAGAATCTCCTGAAGATGATAACCTTCTCTAAACTATTTCCCCATAGGATTGAATAGGAGAAAATAGGAAAAGCTTGATGTCTTTGAAGCTTTTAAGAGGAAGGGTCTTACTTAAGGCAGGAGGAAGTCAGCTTGAGGAGTTGTATTTCCCTAAATTTAGCCAAAAACTGCTCCCAAATGATTAAAGATTTAATTATATATGGGGAAGGGAAGAAAGGGAAGTCAAACAAAGATAGATAAGGTCTGGGAAGCCCCAAACTGTTATATCCAAGCAGCCCCTACCCCCAAAGGGGAAAGCTATCTTGTATAGCTAGTTTGTCCCCTAAACCTATATTTAATCTTTTCTCATATCTAAATAACTAAATATAGATAGCTGTGAAGTTGATTGAAGGTCAAATCAAGGTAAAGCACGTTGGCAGCTAGGAACTAAAATGGCTTTGTTCAGATTTAAGCCTGAAGCCCCCAAGAGCAACCAGGAACAGGAACAGCAAACAGAGTGACCTGCTTAATTCCAACCCAGGAACCAACTGCCCTTAACTGCCTTAAACTGCCCCCTCTCCCAGAGTTCTTGGGTGGGGCACCCTCTGGAATTCTGAGCTATGGCTTGACCCCCTATCTTGCAGCTGGAATTTCACTCTGCCATTTCAATGTCACAGAGTAGAAACACAGTAGAAAAACAACTGCTTGATCACATGGGTCAATGGGGATATGATTGGGGATGTAGACTCTAAATGATCACCCTAATGCAAGTGTTAATAATATGGAAATAGTTCTATTTAAAAATATGGGAAAAAAATTCATACTTCTCTAGTACAAAGGGAGGGCCAAAAATTTTTACATGGATTTTCCCTTGACACAGTACTGTGCCCCTAATCCTGAAGATTTGGAAGAGATGGCTGTGGAAGGGATAGCTGTGTATATGTATGTGTGTAGCATATGTAACATATACATATATATTTACATATATATACACATATTTGTATGCATATATATGCTGATAAGAATTGTAGATCCAACCATCTGATATCTATAACTATCAATCTACCTAGAGTGGGAGCCATTTTCTCAATGAAATATGCCCAGAGTTTCCAGTTCTGGTTCTGATGATTACATGGATACTTTGGGGCCTGCTTCAATTCATGTGGTGACCCAGCACTGTAATGTATTCTAATATCATGTAATAAACTCAGTGTTCCAGTGGCCATTCCCTTGATATGTGTGTATAACGAGGGCAAAGATATTTTATCAATTAAAAGGACAGCTTCTGCTTTTCCTTCATCTACATGGAAAATTTTTGTTTTGCTTCATTAATGTCTGCTGTGGTAGTTGGGGGATTGCTGAAACTCTCTCTCTCTCTCTCTCTCTCTCTCTCTCTCTCTCTCTCTCTCTCTCTCTCTCTCTCTCTCTAACAGTCAGGCTTACATTTCAGACTCTGGATAGCTTATTCTACTTTGTCTTCCTTTTCAGGAGTATATGACTGAATATAGTTCTCATTGTGGATGTATCTATGCTTGAAAGCAACAATGTGAATTACAGAGGTACAAAGACTGAGTCTAATGATAAAATTGAGAGTGTAACAAAGTAGGCTGGTGCAAGGAAAGGCTTTTGTTTCCAATATCATCATCATAAAGAGGAGTGGCCTAAATGTAGCTGCTTTGCCATCAAATGTGCTGGAAGTAGTTTTAATAATGCAGTGCTGAGGTAAAATTGTAAATGCTTAATTAGCAGTCTTGACTGATTTATATTCTGATAAAATTTAGACATCAGCATTCCAGCAGATTGTAACAGTAGTTAATGTAAAGTAATGAATTCTATTTTTACTTAGTTTTCATCAGGTGTACACTTATGACTATCCTGTGGTTACCATTCCTTTCCTGAATAGGGATTAGTTACATTTTCCATAATTGATTTATATTGTATATCGTATCTTTCGTTTTTGTTCTCCCTTTTTGTAAGAGTCCCTAGATGTAAACCATAAGCAAAATTTTTCCAAGGGAGCTAGGATGGAGTACCGAATGACTTGAAGATCATGAGAAAAAAGATCCTAACTCATCACAGTAGAAGCAATATCCCCCAGAAATAAATATGACCTCACTAAATTCCTGGATCCACAGTAGAGTGAAATCCGTATTAAAAAATGGAGAGAGCATTATCCTTAGTTCTTTGGTGGATCAGCATGTTTTCCCAATTCTAGATATTTTATATATATATATATATATATACATATACATATACATATATATGTATATATATAGTGTTTACTTGGAATCTTTTCTGTGTAAAATGGCTTTCTCATTTTCTGGTGCTTGATAGCAGGGTACCAAGAGTTTGAATTACTTGTTGAAAGTCATGCATTGAATATGTAAGTAGTATTTGAACCCATGTTCTTCTTAACAACTATAGTTCCTCTCTACATGTACACATTATATTTACGTACTATGTATACAGGTATTCACAAATATATACAAATATATGCATTAAACATATGAATAATTATAATTTGATTTTTAAAGAGACAAAATGAAAAATTTCAAATTCAATATTTAGAAATTAAAAGAAAGTATAAAAAATATAAAATTAATGTAGCCAAGAATTAAAAAGAAAGTAGAAAATAATGAGGGAAATTCATAGTTTCTAAGATAGAGGTTTCATATCTAAAATATATGATAAATTTGTCAAATTTACAAGAAAATGAGCTATTCCTCAATTGACAAATGGTTAAAATTTATAAACAGTTTTGGGATGAAAAAATTAACATGATAACTATATTAAAAATATGGATATCTCAGAGTCATTTCAATTTGCATTTTCTAATCAATAATGCTTTAGAACACTTTTTATGATTAAAGGGAAAAATGATAAATTTTGGAGATATATGGGGAAATGGAGACACTAATACAATGTTGGTGGAAATATGTAGTGACACGATCATTTTTGAGAGCAATCTCTAATTATACCCAAAGAGTTATAAAACTGTGTATACTTTTTGACCCAACAATATCATCATTAGGATTGTTTCCTTAGGTGATTGAGGATAAAGGAAAATAATCCATATATTCTAAAATATTTATAGGAGCTCTCTATGCGGTAGTAAAAAAAACTGAAAATTAAGATGATGTCCCTCAATTCTTGAATGATTAAAAAATTACGGCATATGAGTGTGATAGAATATTACTGATATATAAAAAGTGATGAGCAAATTGACTAAAATACAATGAAGAGATATGAAATTATGAAATATTAGCTGTAACAAAAGAACATTATATACAGCAAGAGAAATATCGTATGAAAAATAACTTATGAATGTCTACCTACAGAGAAATCACTGATAAATAGAAACAAGCAAGACATAGTTTTATAGATACATTTATCTTTTTGTCAGATGATGGCTTCTCTAGTGCAGGGAGGGGAGGGAGAAACCTGGAAATTTTAATGTAACAAATAAATAAATATATAAATATAATTTTTTTAAAAATAAAATAAAGAAAAAGCACTTGTCTACCAAAGGACAAAGACAGAGTGAACTCATAGACTCTTTGAATTAAATTACAAAGAGAGTTTTCAAAGAATAATCATTTCAAAATAGTTACCATTTAAAAATAAATTTCTAAAACTGGATCTGTTTCTAATGCTAAAGCTTTATTCAAAAATAAAACAATTTTTAAAAAGTACTTTGAAGATTGTAAATAAAGTTATAGTAACTGTCTTTTAGTGAATAAGAATGTCAAAAGTTATAAATTAACTCAAAACCACAGATATGAACAATGCAACATCACAAAAGTTGATCAGTAATGTAATAATAGAGTTAAATGAAAATCATCCTGTTCCCCTCTCTCAGTTTTGGGGTCCATTTCCCTCTTTTCTACTTGTTGTATCTCTCTCTCCCTTTACTGTTTATTCTCCCCTCCACTTTCTACACCTGCTCATTCCTTAACTTTTCTGCTCTTCTTTTTATTGCTATATAGCCATTCCTCCACCATCTCTCTTTCTTTTTTCTTCTCTCCTTTTTACAGTGACTCATTTTATCTCATGTTTGTTGTGTATCTAATCAGCAACCATGGCTATAGAAAACAGTTAGAGTTGAGAAATTTCACCTTCCTTTATGGGAATATGAAGACTGATTGCTACCAGTCCATGCCTCACTTTGCCCCTAAGACTCAGCTTTTGACATTTTCTTTCTCCTCTGATTACACCCTCACTCCCTTTTGCCTTTTGTTCCTTGCAGAAGGCAGATAATTTGTCTAACTTACTCTTAAATAACCCAAATGACTTGGAACAAAGAACTCTATTTTATTGTAGAAACAAAATTGCCTGGTTTCATGTAGGTGCTAAGAAGTCGGGCATTTTAAAATATAGATCATTAACAAAATTCCTCCTTGATATGAACCCTTAGAATAGAGTACTCTCTTGTCACCAGGACAGTTCTGTGTATTCAAATAGTTACCACCTCTCCCAACTTCCATCCACAACATTCTCTGCATACCAAAAATATTGACTAGAATGATATAATGATTTCCCCCACTTCACTTATCAAAGAAAATTAATTTTGTTGCTAATTTAAGAAGAAAGCATGGGGGGAATTTTTAAAAACAGAAAATATGAACCCGGAATCCTCAGAAGAGGAAAGAGAAAGAGAGAAGAGGAAGAGAAGGAGAAAGAAGGAGAGAGACAGAGAGACAGGGAGATTTTCAGTGAATTTTTGTTCATTTTTTACCATTAGGACAATTCAGGTTTTTTTTTTTTTTGGGGGGGGGGATCCTCTTACAAAGCATGCATTTTATTTTATTAATTTTCTTGTATTACTCTCATTTCTTTCCCCAATTTTTCCTTTACTTCTCTTATTTTTTTCTTTGACTCTTCTAGGAATCCTTGTTAGGTTTGATTCCAATCAGCATTTTTTTCTTTGTGGCTTTTCTTATAGCTGTTCTCACATTATTATCTTCTAAGCTTACATCTTGCTCTTCTTTGACACCATAGTAGCTTTTTCTGGACATTTTTGTTGTTTGTTCATTTTTCCAGCCTTTTTTTTTTAACTTTGGAAATTATATTTAAGTTAGGTTCTGCTCACTTAGGAGTGGGGAGCACTCTGTCAGACTTTTTCATGATACTTTTTTTCAGAGCTAATTTTTTGGGGGCTGCAAGTTCTTGATGCTTTTAAGGGGGTATGATCCATGGTAATGTATAGTCACTGCTGTACTGCTCTGATCTTTAGATTTTACCCTGTTTTCCTGCAGCCACAAGTGTTAGCAATCAACCTGGTCTTGGAATTGTGATCAGGGCCCCCTATTCTCCTGCAGCCATAAGTTCCTGAAATCATTTCTATTTTGGAACTGAAATCAGTACCCTTGCCCCCTTGTTACCAGCTGTAAGTACTTCTCTCTGCCCTAGAACTACAACAAAGAACTATGTATACTATGTAGGGGTAATAGAAGTACCAAAATCAACACTAATTGCATCCAGTGGCACAAAGGGTCCCCTGTAATGTCCTTCTGACCATTAATTTCACCTTTTCCCATTCCTACAATCTTCTTCAGGCTTAGAGCTTCCTATGCAGCTGATGCTGTCTGCCGTCACAGACACCTCCAAGGCTTACCATGGATGCTGCTACATCACTGTGCTAACTTCCATCACGGTATCACAGACCTCTTTTTTCCTATCTCCTAAGTTGTCTTATACTGGAAAAATGTCTCACTTTGACCTTTTACTGGATATGCTGCTACAAAATTCAGTTTGAGATGTTATGTTATAGTTATTTTGTGTGGAAAGTTGAGAGAATTCAGCTGGATTGTTTCCTATACTCTCTCCTCTTGACTCCACCCCCCAATATCATATCTTTTAATATCCTTTCCATTGACAATTTTCATATTATACCCTCTGGCACACAGGCCTTGATCAGAAGTTATCATATAATTTGTTTTCCATTGTCACTTTTGGATCCTTATGCCACCATTAAGCAGAAGCTGATTTCTCCTTTAAAGTTTATTCCATTCTGTTGGAATTCTTTTTGCTGTTACATACATACATACATACATATATATATATATATATACACATATATACACACACACACACACGTATGTGTGTGTGTGATTATTATGTACCTGGTTTTTGGTCTTCTTCATTCAATACTCTGCTTCCTTAAATACCCTAAGCTCACAGATCCTTAAACTTTTCATCTTTCATGACCTCTGAGATCAATTTCCTGAGAATGGTCATACCTTAGGCTCCTCCCTCATCTTCTCTTATTATTTTAAATTGTATAAGATTCCAGAATTGCTAACACTTCTAGTTGCCTAACAAGGGAAGAATATAAATTCTATATTTAAGCAATATCTCACAAGGTGAGTAATTAGATTAAATTGTGCTATTATGTCATCAGCTTATGGGACCAAAAGGTCATCAAGAAGATGCAGAAGGAAGGTAATTTATCCCATAAAATCAATCTCAAAAACATCACAACACCTGGCTAGCTACATGCCAGGTTGTAACCTGTAAACAGTCTAAATTTTGTAGAAAAAGCTTCTAGTCAATGTATTTTATAATCAGGGAGTCCTCTTCAGTCATAAAAAATCTCATTTGTGGTCTGGCAATGGATGAGTGACACAGTGACAATTTTCTCATCATTCTAAAAATTCAAAATTGGGTCCTATGAAGCGAAATGTTCATTCAATTTCCAATGATTCCCCTCTGTTTGATGGCCATGTGAGTATGGGCAATAAGCCGACAGACACAAACTATTCACATATCTGAATGGAGCAGCTGTTGTCAAACACCATACATGATTGCCCATCAGCAACATCCAAATAAGGGCCAAAGAACTGGACTTTCAGTCTGAGAGCCTATGTTTGGAATTTGCTTTTGCTCTTTGCCCTCTGAGTGACCTTAGGCAAGATATTTTGTCTCCCTGGTCCTCAATTTCTACACCTGTAAAATAAGGAATTTGGACTAAATAATCTCTGTGGTCCCTTTCAATGGAATATCCTATGATACTATAATATTCCAGAGAAAAGTAGTAGAAAGAAAACAATAAGGAGAAAAGAAGCAGAAGAAAACCTGGAACAGAAACTTAGAGTCCACTATTGCTGGTTCATTTTCCCTTTATTAATTAAGATTAATATATCAAAAGTAAGAAATATTTCAATAATGATGCTATTTTTTTTAAACCCTTTCCTTCCGTCTTGGAGTCAATACTGTATATTGGCTCCAAGGCAGAAGAGTGGGATAGTAGGCAATGGGGGTCAAGTGACTTGCCCAGGGTCACACAGCTGGGAAGTGTCTGAGGTCAGATTTGAACCTAGAACCTCCCATCTCTAGGCCTGGCTCTCAATCCACTGAGCTACCCAGCTGCCCTTGATGATGATATCTTGATCAATCTTTCCATCAATAAGTATTTATTAAGTACCTAATATGAGCTAGATAATAGGGATACAGATATAAAGAATGAATAAATCCCCGCTTTTGAAATGCTTGCATTCTAATGGAGACAACATATAGACTAATAGTATATAGATAATAAGCATAAAGAAAATAAAAACAAATAATGACAAAGTACTTAAATGGGAAGGAAGGCACAAGTAGTTGTAGGGAGCAGGACAATTCATGTAATGGGTAGTATTGGAGCTGCGTCTTGAAGGAAGAGAAGTGTTCTGTAAGGTAGAAGAAGAGATCCATTCTAGGCATTGAGGTGATTGGAGAGAATGGCAAATGGAAGTATTTGTTATTTGAGCAATGATGAAGACCAGTTAGGCTGGATCATGGGCAATGAGTCAAAATATAGACTGGGATAAATCTGTAAATAGCCTTAAATACTAAACTGAAAACTTTATATTTTATCCTAGAAACAACAGGGAGCCACTGGGGTGTGTTGAGTAGGATAATAACACAGGGAGATCTGTGAATAAGGGAAATACCATTCTCGCCAATGTGGATAAAGAACAGGTATGGCAAGAAACTTGAGAGAAAGAAAACAATTAAAAAGCTTCTGTAACAATCTTGGTGAGAGGTAATATGGACCTGAATTAGATGGATAACTGTGCAAGTGGAGCAAAATTGATTGTAAGGTACTATGTGGAGATAGAAATATCAAGATTCGTCAACTGATTAGATATGCAGGGTAGGGGAGATTGTGAGGTCAAGGATGATACCAAAGTTACAAACCTGGAATATTAGATAATAAACCCAATGGATCGGATGAAGTTGTTAAGAGAGAGTTTGTAGAGAAAAAAAAGAGAAGAAAGCCCAAGATTGAGCCTTGAGAAATACACCCATTCTTTTTCTGAATCTCATGCTTTGGGCTCCATCTATCTGAACCACCTACATTCCCCAGAATGACTCCCACCTCCGTAATGCTAAGCTCCACAATTTGTTCTCTGGCGTAAAGGAAACCAAAGTAGATAGATATTGATTTCTCTCTAACAGGCTTCCTCTTTTTTCCAGAGGAGGGAATGGAATATGTGATGCTTGAGAAGGAAATAAATGTAAATAGGGAACCACAAAAAATGTAGAATTCTGTACAGCTAACGATTACCTTTTGTGACACAGAATCAATCTTGGGACAAAGTAGGCCTTCTGACCCTAACTCACCTTGCTGTGATTGGACATTACCCAGGGGAAAGCTGAAAAATCAATCCATTTCTCACCAAAGTGTCACAATGAATAAGCTCATGGCTAAAGTCAAGATATTAAGCTCTCTCTTGGGGATGGTATTGGAGGGTTCCATTTGGGGTCTGACAAGAAAATACTGCCCAGGAAGGCTAAGCTTGTCTAAAGCTGGTTGTGAATTCTCACTTTATTGCTCTTAAATGATGAAAATGGATAAGATATTTGACAGTGGAAATGATTCTTAATCCACTAGTTGACAACCAGACTGCATCTAAATGCCAAAGTTCAACAAAGACATCTGAGAAATATAAAAGTGTAATCACAAAACTTAATATCAACTTGTGCAGGATGATGCAAAAAAGAGAAAACGCCATGGGAAAAGCATCCTTGGAAATAAAATTCCAAGTGACTTGTTGCCATTTAAACCACCTTAACAGCTCCCCACTGCCTATATAATAAAGTTTATACTCTGTAACTTGACATTCAAGGTCCCCCACAATCTGGCCACTACCTATTTCTTCAACTTTATCTCCAATTCTCCTTTAATTGAACCCCATTCTCCATTCACATGGGTCCATTTCTAAGTTATGACCCTAGGATGAATGGCTGAAAGTCACAGAGTTCTTCAAATCCAAGCCACCTGACAAGGAAGAAACAGACTGAGGGGAGAAGTGACTTTCATGTCCCCATTTCCTTTTCCTGCTCATTTTACAGATGAGAAAAGAGGGTTAAGTGACTTGCTTGGGGTCACACAGCAACTAAGTATTGGAAGCCAGATTTCAACTTAAAAAGATGCCTTCTTGATTCCAAGCCCACGCTCTATACACTGTGCCACCTAGGAAAGATACAGAAGGTTTAGGCCTCTGACACTAAATAAATCAATAATGAATTCACATTTTACTCATGTGTTTTTTATTTTAAAAAAAAACCCTGTGCACATATTCTCATTCTTCACTTTTGCTCATCTCCTTTTCCCTCCCTATAATGTCTTCCCCTCTTTTTCTCTAGTGATTTAAACCTTTCATTTATTTATTTTTGGCCTGAACTTATGATTACATTTTTATGGGAAACTCCTACTGAAGAAAGTCCCTCTACCTATACAGACTGTCACCTGCTCTGCAACTAATAAGGTTCAAAAAAGTTATCTGTAGCACTGAATTTAGGGAATCACACAGGGTCAGAGTTAGTAGTAAGTCAGAGGCATGACTTGCACCCAGGACTTCCTGACTATGAGATTTGCATTTTATCCACTATGCTACATTGTTTTTCAAAATAATAACTATCTTTTAAAGACATAGCTCTAGCTTCTTGTCTTTCTGGAAACCTTCTGAGCCCATTCCAGTCTTCCCAGGGTCATAGCAATGTTATGAGAGTTCTAGTAACTACCAAGTTGCTAAGCATTGATCTCAACGTTGCCTTTGTATTATGGTGTGGTCCAGATTTGTGTGATAATGAACCTCAAGAAATTATTGCAAAAATCAAAATTGCATTGTATATTCCCACTGGACTAGAACCAAAGACCACATCTTACATTATTATAACTTTGAATAGTACAAATTCAAAAACATGAGATCAGTTCAGGTGATTCATTATTAGTACTACTTGGGACCTAGCTATATCATTTCCCAATGGTTGCCTTTTCTCTGTGTCTCTGTCTCTGTTTCTGTCTCTGTCTCTCTTTCTTTCTCTCTTTCTCTTTCTCTCTCTACATTACATTGGTTCTCCGTGGATAATTTGAACATAACTCGAAGATTTTTGAATTTATTGCTGAGAACTGCGTTAAATAAGTGTTCAGGGATTATTCAATTATTGAATAATAACTATTTCTGCCACACTTGGAAGACTATGGATTTGGTGTTTTTTATCATAAAGCAGAAATGAGAGTCACTTTGGAAACATTCTTTTGAAACATGAGAGTGAATAAGGACTAGAAAGGAGAAAATGAAAATTGAATATTAATACTAGTTAGCACTTATATGCAAAGTGCTTTAAGGATTTTATCTCATTCCTCATGCCACCCTGTGAAATAGGCATTATTATTACACCCATTTAAAGAAGAGAAAACTGAGGCACAGAAAGATTAAATGAGTAGCCTAGTTATTTGCTAATGAATATCTGATACAGAATTTGAACTCAGGTCATCTTGATGCCAAGTCCCATGCCCTATCCACTGTGCCATCTTGATGTCTAGGTAGAAGTCAGAAGGAGAAGAGAAAACCACAGAATCTGCAGACAGAAGAATGCAGCCCAGAAGCCCTGATCAGGAAAGAAGAAAATGAAGCAATGTAAGAGAAGAGCATCATCTGAGATCAAAGACCTGAAAAAATAATTTAGAGCTTTCACAATGTCCTCTGTTGAACTGAGGACAAAGGAAATGGATTTGCTACTGGATGCAGATTGAGAAAAACTTTAGTGTTCTAAGTTATTTGGAAGGAAGATAGATTTTCTGCTATGATGTGAAAATCTGGATGGCCTTGTCTGCCTTTCCCTGTCGTGACATCTATATCTTAAAAGCTGACTGAAGTCAGACAGGATCTGCAGTTTTTGGAGTGGATTTGATTGAAAGAAAGCTCTAATACTGAAAGCTGATTGGAGAAAAGTAGAATCTTTTGTGGTTTGAAAATCTGGTTGTGTTTGCTGGTCTTTCTCTTTAGCACCATCCAGAGCTTGATAGAAGAGAATCAAACCCTTTAGAGGTTTCATTGGGTTGTCCTTTACTACTTGACCTGGGTACAGAGGAAGAAACTATTCATAACTCAACGTTAAAATGTGCCTAGCTCTACAGATTCCATGTCTTAAGGAAACTACTTGCTCCTGAGTATGACAGTACAGTTTCACTATAAGAGCTTATATTCATTTCATGGCCTAAGAGTTTCAGAGAAGCAGTTTTGTCTAGGAGAATGACAAGGTCAAGAAAAGTGGAGAAACTGAATAGATATTGTACAGTACAGACTTTTCCCTAACATGGCCAAGACATCAGCCTGAAGTCCAGAGTCATGAGTTGCCTTAGGCATATGGGTTTCTCTACTCATATGCTTCTTTGCTCATTTGCTATAATTTTTCTGTATTTCTTTGCTTCATATAGTAGGAATATTCAAAACTCCCAAGAGCTCTTCTTCTCCCCTATCTCTTATATCAAAATGTATGTACATGAATATATAAAGCTTATTTTATTTTACTTTTTAAGTCCTTACCATCTGACTTAAAAATAATACTGAATATGGGTCCAAGGCAGAAGATTGGTAAGGATTAGGCAATGGAGGTTAAGTGACTTGCCAGGGTCACTTAGCTAGGAAATGTCTGAGGCTAGATTTGAACCCAAGAATTTGGGTCTCTGGGCCTGGCTAACAATCTACTGTGCCCCCTAATTGTTTCCATACATAAACTTCTTGCCATAGACATTGTGAGAATGGGTGTTGGACATGTATGAGTAGGTTGACTTTTATTTTGATTATTCCTTTTGTCTTTTTCTTTTAAAAAAACATATTGTTATACTTCTTAATTCTGCTTTTGTGTTTAGCAAATGCTTAGTGTTTAAGAATCTCAGTTTCATTGTGTATAAATAGGAAGCATCTTGATGGGGGCTCAGAATCAACAGTGATAAGCAGAAGGATCGTAATTCCTCCCATATTAGAGATATGTCTAGGATTCTGAGGGTGATTTGAAGTACTATAGTCAGCTGTGTCCAGTCCTTTCCTCCCTTATGGGGATCGGGGATAAACCAGGTATATCCCCATGAATAAAGGATGAGGTGGCTGTAAGTACAGTATCCATACCACACCCATACTACATTTAAAATAAGATCTTATTGTTCTGTTCTACTCTTACATCACCTATCAACATTATGAAAAAAGTCAGCCATTGTATGTAAGCTTCTACATGCCATGGCCCCCAACTTTTCCAAAAATGTAAGGAATATCTTCCTATATCCCTTCTATAATGTTATGCTGGATTATTCTAATTTCATAACATTAAATTCTGACTATCTTTTCACTTATATTATTGTAGCCATTGTGTATATTGTTTTTGTGGTTCTATTTATTTCACTTTTCATCACTTCATCCAAGTCTTGCCAGGCTTCTCTATATTCATAATATGCATCATTTCTCTTGAGACAGTAATGTACCAACAAATTAAAAGTGGTGTACCTGTTCCCCAATTGATGTACATTTTTTTGTTTTTAGTTCTTTTTTAAACATATAATCAAGAGTCCTGTCATCAGTAATTGGTATATATGAGGGTTTTCTTTTTTCTTTCTTTTTATTAATCAGACCTCCTTGGGATATATGCCTCTAGGTTAGAGGAAATGGATGTTTTAGTCATTTTCTTAACATAATTCCAAATTCCCTTCTGAAATGGTTGGACAGATTCAATAATTACTTGTTGCATTAATGGAGACAATATATTTTAAATACAAACACAGCTTTTTAACCATGACTAGTAGCAGTTGACTAAGACCAGACAATTGGAAGCAGTTGAAAGTTATCTGATTTCCAATGAAAAAGAAAAAAGCTACATTTGTAATATGTAGTTTTTCAAACTAAGCCCAATATTTAATGGGGCAGATAAAATATTTATTTAAAGATTCAAGTTAAATATATCTTCTCTTCTACCTGTTGGGTGGATGTGTAAATTAATATTTTTGTTAATATGTAAAGAGCTATATTTTCTAAAAATAATTCATTTTAATCTGAATTTGCTACAACCAGAGAATAGTGAGATGATAGGGTTTCCACCTCCAGACTTTGATAAAACATTTGAATTTCGATTACAGGCCCCTGAGTAATGCTGCAGCTTCCAAGTTCATGAAGGGTAATATAAAGAGCAAGTCTAATAGAATGGATCATACTTTTTCTGGAATATAGCTGATATAAAAAAACAGGGATGGAAGAAGGAAGAGATAAAGAAAAAGGAGATGATATAAAAGCAGAGGAGAAAGAAGAAAAGAAAATAGGAAGAAGAGAGGGAAAGGAAAGATGAAAAAGTAAGAAAGGATAATAAAAGGAAATGAAGAATATGGGGTGGAAATAAAAGAAAAGAGATACAAAGGGGAGGTAAATTTATAGAAGAGGAGGGAGACTAAAAGGAAAGGGAGAAGAAAAGACAAAAGTAGGAAAAGAGATATAAAAGTAGTGAGAGAAATAAGAAAAAGGATCACCATCTCTGTGTAGTAAATGTCAATCATTTCTGGTTGAGATGAAGGTCTAGACAGGGATGCACTGGGTATATAGAACCATCCCTCTCTTCTCTCCTTTGGTTGTATTTTTCACTCAACCTGCACCCACAATGGCGTGTTAGCTTTTCCTCAGTGTGGTGATTGGCTACTACAACTAACTTTCCTGAGATTCTAGGCATAACCCTGGTAGGTGGCTCTAATGTTCCTTTTGAGTCCTTAGACGATACTTCCTTCCTAACAAATTAGACAGCTGATTCTGTTCATCCTTAATCAAAATTTTGCACTAACAGAACAAAACAAGAGTAATTATAACACACTATTCAGAATATCTTGGTTTCATTTTCCCATCAATTTACACAGTTTTAATGATGGATAATGGGCAAAAAGTTTAAATTACCAATTCTAGTGAATCACTTGTGTAGGGAACCCATATTGCTGGAATAACTCACAGCTCTGGAACTTCAGATATTCCTGATGTATAACACACACACACACACACACACACACACACACACACACACACACAAACACAAATTTCATTGATGGTCATTGTATCATGTTTTATAGATGGGCTGTTCTATGGTTGGAGTTTTTCTAGTGAAAATCCTTACTGAACTTTATTGGGTGATGTCTCCATTTTGCAGAATGATTACCCTTTCACTTTGCTGTAGAGGAGTGTTTTGCTCCTTCAAAAATGGCAAAAATCCATATAGTCTGAGAACTGCAAAGCCTTTTCCAGTTCTGCTTCCTTGAAGGGAACCTGAAAGAATTCTATTTTCTGATGCTGCAGTACAGCAAATGCATGAAGAAGTAGAACTTTTCTTCTTCAAACCTCGGCTTCCATTCTTAGACCAAACTGACTAATCCAAATCTAGGTCTCCTCAGGAAGGGTTTTCACTCCTAGTTCATGATGATAAACAAATTCCAACTGAATCCTAAAAGACAACATATATTTGTTTAGTAATCACAAAATACTTGTAATATTTAGGGTTTCTCAGATATCCACAAAAAAAGTTATCCTTCCATATGGAAAATACATTCTGGGAAGTAAGACACTTTTTCTTTGCTATCTTTGCTCTGAGTCTTTGCTTTTGTCTTTATAGACTGCTGTCTTAGTGTTACTCAAATAACAAGTCTCACATTTGTGTTTGTTTTTACCTCTTTAAATGCCAATTAGGTTAAATCACTGCTTTTACAATTAAAAAAATTCCTTCCTTCCATGACTTTTCTAACACTGTTTTCTCCTAATTTTCCTCCAATTCTCTATCTGCTTCTTAGCTGCATCCTACTGCATCATTTTCCGGCTAATCTTTCTCTCAAGGCTTTTACATTGTGAGTGTATTGAACTGAGGACCCTTGACTGTGATCAAGCAATACTGTGCACATTTATTATCCAAACCCCCTAAATATAAGGAGTTATTCTGAGTTTGAATTTCAGTCCTTGAGACAGGAAGGGAGGCTTGTGTTCAAGGGCTATTTTTAACATATAATCCCTCCTTCTATGAATCCATTCAGATAAAGGGAATTGCCTACCAATGTAATTTGAAGTCATTTGAGTCTCTGTACAATGTCCAAAGTTCAAATGTAAGTCCATGATATTGAATCTTTATCTCGTATCCTTTCATAAGTCCATAATACCATAAATCTACCTTTCAGGAAAAATGATCCTTTTTAATATTCCTCTCAATCCCACATCTTTGTCCCTCCTTTCTAGAATCTTGCTCTTTTCCAATTTTTCATCTTCCTTTTCTCCTCTCTCTTCTTGTTCTCCTCATTTCTACTGTTCCTCTTCTTCCTCTTTGTTCTATTTTCTCTCCTACCTTTTCTTATTCTCCATCTCTCTCTCTCTCTCTCTCTCTCTCTCTCTCTCTCTCTCTCTCTC
>NC_058131.1:215796034-215807944 GCF_016433145.1 Gracilinanus agilis
TCTCTCTCTCTCTCTCTCTCTCTCTCTCTCTCTCTCTCTCTCTCTCTCTCTCCCTTCTCTCTCTCTCTCTCTCCCTCTCTCTTTCTCTTAGTATTTAACTATAGAAGCTTTACATTGCTTTAGCAGCCCAAGAACTTTAGAGAAGCAGCTTTGTCCAGGAGATTCTTCCTTTTTCTCCTCTTTTGTGATCTTAAGAAGGTTACTTCACCTCTCAGTGCCCCCAGACAATTGAAGATTAATTGTTGCATCAGTTAATAGACTTCTACTGTGCGGAACTCCATGTAACACTGAAATCACAGGATTAGTCACTTTGCCTTATTCTGTTTGGGAAGGAAGAATTCCAGTCTTTCTTATAAACTATGATTCTTGTGATGACTCTTGAGAATTTCTCCATTACAATCAGTTGTTGTCACGCACATATGTTTTTATATACACACGGATGCATGTAGGTAGATATATATCTATATATTTATAATATGCACATATATATGAAACAATACAACTATTTTACGAGTGAGAAAACTGAGGCCAACAGAAGGGAATTGGCTTGCTCAGAGTACTATGCTATTCAATGACAGACTGACTATGAAACCAATGCTCTTTCTCCAGTGCTAGTCATCTTCTCCCATTTGGAAGATGAGATTTTTCTATGTATGAGTTATAGGAATAATTGGTTTTAAAAAATGAGAGTAGTTAGAAAAGATTGCAGATTTTCTATTTTGCAAAGTGTGGAATAAAGAATAAAAGTTTATTAAAGATAAACAATACTCGACACAACATGTATATCTCATTAAATCCAACCATATTTTTGATTAGGGCAATATGAGACAAGACCACTTTAAATGAGATTTGACAGCAGGTAAATTACACAGTCTAAGAGTTTAAGTTGATCTACAGAACATAAATGCCATGATTATAAAAAGAACTTGTGTAGTAGAAAATATATTCATTCATTAATGAAAAAGACAGCTAAACCAAAAACATCATATTGCACCATAATTTTAAGCAGCCTACCTACCAGCATAATAATGGCAGTAAGTCATGCATAAAATACCGTAAAAGTCCATTAAGCCAATATCAGTTTATTCAAAATAATATATAATTCAAACAATTCTTTTCCAGCTAAATCAATACTCCATAGTCATAGACAAAGATAAAGATATTTTATGGGCAGAAGATATTTTGGAGGTAATAAGATTTAGAGATACAAAGCAGTTTAGAGGTCATCTAGTCTAACTTCCTCATTTTAAAAGTAACAAAATTGAGTCAGAGTCAGGCTGAGTGACTTGCCCAAGATCAAACATGTAATAAGTAGTAGAACCAAGATTCAAACCGAAGAACTCCAATTCAAGATCTCCACTAATTTCCTTGTTCCATGCTGTATTCATCTAGTCATATCACTGATGAGGAAACTAAGATCTAGAAAGTCAAGAGATATTTAATAATTCATTTTCCCAAGCAATCTCACATACTCCCATGGCTTCAGTTATCATCTCTATGGAGATTGTTCTCATATGTCTATTTGCAATCCAGATCTTTCCACTGAACTCTAATTCTACTTTTCCAAGTGCCTTATGGATGCCTCACTTTAGTTGTCTCACTTGTAACACAAATTTCATATGTCCAAAACTAAATATGCTATTCTACTCAAAAGTCTTCAGTGATTCTCCATTACTAACCAAATAATGCATTTACTCTTTGTGTTGTTCTTCAATGCTTCCCATTCCCTTGCCTTTCTGATCTTTCCCTAATGTTATTTTTCCATAAACTCTTTATGATAGACACAGTAGGTAGAACATCCATATACCCTATTCTCCCCTGTCTTCCATCTCCCTCCCATATCTACAAGGTAGTTATAACTCCTCTTCATCTCTAATTATTCAAAATCTCTTACTTTATGGTCTGATTAATGTGCTATCTTCTTCATAAATTATTTATTTATGTCCCAGAAAAAATTCCCCCCTTTTTCTACATCCCTTCTGAATATTTTCTCTGCATTTAATATATCTATTGATGTACATTCTATAGCAATTTCTAGATTCCGCTTACTTTAAGAGTGAGAAACTAGTCACTTTTCATTTTTTTAAATCTATATAGTCTATCACAATCAGCAATGCTTTGTGTATTACAGGCACTCAATAACTACTAGTTTCCAAGTAATCTTGAATGCAAAAATTGTAAAGTGCTATCTCAGAAATGCTAGAGACCCTCAGTAAATAAATTCCTTGTCCCAATTTCTGCAGGTGACCTTGTCTTTTTAAGGAAGAGATTTTGAATAGCTAAAGATAAGGGTGTGTAAGAGGTCTTTTTCAGGCATAGAATTCACTCCCTATTTCCCACCAACTACACTGCTTTTGGCTTTCTTTGGACTTTTCCAATATACTGCCACACTGGGTATATTCTCCCCTTACCCTCCACTTTTCAGCTTCTTTTTGCATGTTGTCTCCACTCATTATATTATAAGCTCTTTGAGGTCAAGAACTATATTTTCCCTTCCTTTTTTATTTGTATTTATATCTCCAGGTTTAGCACAGTCCTTGGAATTTAGAAAGTGATTTTCTTTTATTGCTATTGACTGATGGAGATGGAATGAATATAATATTTGAGACAGGAAAGAACAGAAAATGTTCATTGTCCAGTGTGGCTACAGCTCATCAATAAGACAGGGAAATACTAGGAGACATCAAGACATAATTTAGGTGATACAAGATGGCTGGATCAATTTAGATACTTTTAGAATGACTTGAGTGTCCTTCTGTCTGAATTAGGACTTGGCAAAATTAGCCCACTGCCAAGTATAGAAGGCTGAGTAAATCATGCTGTCCTATCATGAGAAAGGGTATGAAATCTATCCTAAATAAATTAGGTCTCCTTCAGATCCCTCCAAAAACAGATCTATATACAATAAATACGTATAGTTTATTGACAACCTGACATTGTAGGTAACAAAACGTTCTGGCAAAGAAAGCATCAAAAAACAACAAGAAAAATAAAATAACATAACAAAGGAGAGAAAATATATTTTCAAGAAAGTAAAGAGGGAAAGGGGTATTTATTTAATGAATTTCTGAGAAAGTACTATATCTGTGTTCCTGTCAGTATCAAATGATGGACATTTTTGTTTCCACAGAGTGGCCACTGATCTATAAACAAAAGGGAAAAGAGGGAAAAGGTAGGAAAAAAATATCTCTACTCTGCAACTTATCAGAGAGACTTATGCCTATTTTTCATTAAAAATTTCTTCAGTTCTAAATTCTCTCCCTCTGCCCTCTGCTTCCCCATCCATTTAGAAGGCAATGAATAAATTATCCATTATACATAAAAATCATGAAAAATATATTTCTGGGTTAGCCATGTTATATGTAAATTGAAATAGAAGAAATGTTTCAAGGAGGGAACAAGGAAAAATACATGAAGAAGTAGTAGACACATTAGGAAATTAGAGAATGATCAAATTTTATATAGAAAAACAATAGAAGACCATTAGATATGAAGAGTTTCATAGGCATGAAGTTCTTCTACCTGTGCAAGAGCTAATAGCCCACTTCAGTAGGAAACATTTTCTTGTAATGATTATCTAAGAAATCGTGATATGAATCTACAGAAGCCAATGGTATGAAGCTATGCAGCAATGGTCAGAGGAAGAGGAGGTGGGTACTGGTTATTGTTGCCTTTGCCTAGAAAAGTATAGAAGCAACCATTTATCAAACTGGCATAAACAATAGAGGTCACTTATCTTCTTAGAGCATGTATCTCGGACTTGACAGAGAGCCCCCTGATATTAGATAAACCTGGTGACTATTTGTGCGAGTTTGTGTGGAGATTCATGATTTTAACAGAAGAAAGTTAGAAAGAATTGCTAAGAAATATGAATCTTGGTTAAGAAAAAATATGGACTCATTAAGAAAATGTTTTCATCACTATTATCATATAAAGGTAGAAGACTAAAATAACAAAATGAACTTTGGAACATAAACACTTATCTAAGATGTCTGAGACAGGGAGTTGGAAAACTGAACCAGAGATAGATAATAATAATCCATCATCAAATAAATATAAATACATACACATATATGTATATATACAAGAACTTATATATCTATACATTTGTAAAAATACACACATATAATATATATTCATCATAATTATCTTATAATGTATGTATTAAAGATGTGTTTATTTTCCAGATCATGAAAATGAGATTTTTTTTTACCATAATTTAAACAACTTGTAAACATGGTGGGGAAATTGAATTCATGCTTGCCTGCTTCCATATCAATGTTCTTTCCTCTAAAGCATTGGAAAATAATAGATTTTTCATCAGGAATGGAGTGTATCTATTAAGGATCAACAAAAATCTACTGCTTAGGGACCTGTTTAAGTGATCAAGAGGTTTTTTTAGTTTGCGGAGATTTGAGAAAATAACACAAAAATATCTGACAAGATTAGTAAGAGGAAATAATAGCTACAAAACAGGAAGAAAAATATCAGAAGAGGGGAGCAATAATTTACAAGAGACAGTATAATAGAATAATAATATATTTTATAAATATCTTATCTTCCACACCCCTGAGATTAAGATACTATTATTATGTACTTTTTATAAATGATTAAACAGATGCAAAGTTTAAAGGGATTTGGCCCAAGTCATAAAGCTAGCAAGTTTCTGATTCTGGAATTGAAACCCAGGTATTCCCAACTATAGGTCTAGAATTCTATCTATTTTGTGACCTAGTTATTCCTAAAAGATAATGGGGTCATGAATAAAACCTATGACCTTAAATGTCTTAAAATCATATAAAGTATAGCCAATGAATAAGAGTTCCACTAACATTCTTAATATATGGAGGGAATTTTTCCTTCATTAATATCATTGACACTCAGTAGAAGGCAATATGTTCCTAAAATATTAATGTAAATTCTAAAATGAACAAAATGGAGAACAACTTGAGTGGAATAACACTGAACCTAAAAAAAACATATTAATATAAAGAAATCCAAGAAACAGGTTAAAGAAGAAATTTTCTGTTGAAACTAAAAAGAGGGAGAAATTCAAACAAAAAAGTCAATGGAATATTGTATCTTATTTTATAGATCATCTGAACAGAAAAAAGGATCAGAAGAGTATGGGGAATATATCACAAATCTAGTATAGACACATGATAGTGTGATAATGGGGGAGCTAATGTTAAGCAGATGAGAAATTTGTGACTTATCTCAGTGGTGATTTTATTCCTAAAATGTAGAGAAGCAGCTAGGTGACTCCCTAAATAGAGTCCTGGGTTTGGTGTCAGGAAGACTTTAGTTCAAATCTTGGCTCATATACTTAGCTATGTGACCCTGAGCAAGTCATTTAGCCCCCTTTTGATTTAATTCCTCATCTGTAAAATAAGGGAAAACTGGGAAAGGAAATGGCAAACCACTCCAGTATCTTGGCCAAGATAACTCCATGAATATAGTCCTTGAGGACAAAAAGATTTGGACATGACTGAATGACCAAATAACAAAAACAGAAGAGACAAGACTGGGTGTAAGACCGACCAAAAAGGAGGACCTGTTTGGTGAAGGATAAATGACTATGGCCCAAGAAGAAAAGAATACATCTAGTATTCACAATAGAAAAGAAATGGCAAGATGGGCCTATTAGGACATGTATCTGTGATCAGAAAGAGAACATGGTAAAGAAATATTCTAAAAAAACTCTAATCCAAGTTTCATCATAAACTCTGAAAGATAATATCTTGAAGTCACAAACAAAAGTTATTTGTAAAGGGAAAAATAATAGACAACTGCCTAAAATTAAAAGCTACATGGGGAGCAACTGTCCTAAGTGATACAGCTTATTTGTATTGCTCTTAAAATACATTACCCGGAATTGGACAATGAGCCTATCACAGCTATTAAATCCCATGTAGTTCTGAACCCTGTGCTTTGACTAGGGAAATCTAAAGTGGTTTTGACTCATATGTTACTCATATGTGGCCCTCTTGCATGTGTGTAGCTGATTTTTTTAGCATTAGTGTAGGATTTTACAATTATTTCTATTGAATATAATCTTATTAGAACTGACCAGCTGCTAAAGTCTGTTAAGGTCTGTGTGGAACCTGAATTCAGTGTGCATTGTTACCTATTTCTCCCTGCTTAGAGTCAATCACTCAAAATTCCATAAACAAAACAACTCTGTCTTTATTCAGTAGAAGTGACGGGACTCAGCCTAAGCTCTCTTGAGCAAGACTAGGGACCAGATAATACAATTATAAATAATACAAAGGATGTAACTCAGAGAAAAGATAGGAAAAAAACTAGACCCATAATACCATTGATATGGCAAACTCTCAAATGAGACAACTCTCTCTAGCAATGCAATCCAACACATTCTCTGAAACTTACAGTCTTAGAGAGTTTTCTGGAACACAGTCTGTGTCAAATGTAAGATTTGAACCCATGACTTAATGGCTATGAGTTCTATTTTCTGCTACTATATCATGTTCCTTCTGCATTTTAAACAGTAAAAATAGTGAAAAGACAGTAAGGGGGAAAATCTAGAGAATATTATTAAACTTTTAAGGAGAGTCAGAAGGATAGAGAAGAAAAGTCCTTTAAAAATGAAGCCCTAACACCAGAAAGCTTTATAGATAAATGGAAAATAAAATGAAGGGGAAAATGAAGAGAAAAGAAAAGAAAACAAGTAGAGATGAAAAGAAAAGAATTATCTGAATCATGGAACAGAATGAAAGAGGAAACACCACCTTCTATAGGAACAAGTATACATAAGAAGTGTTAAGGGCAAGAGAGACCTCACTTAAAATGAGTGGATTCATCCCTGGAATCACAGGGTTTCATTGTGGCATACTAGATAGATCACTGGACTTAGAGTTAAGAAGACCTAGATTTGAATCTTTCCTGATACACTTATTAACTTATTATCTTTGTGACAAAATAACTGTCTGCTCTGTTTGTCAGTTAATCTCTGACTATTTTCTTTCCTATAAAATTTGGATGCCAAGAGCATCTCGTGGGTATCAAAGGGGATAACATTTGTAAAATGCTTCGAAAACATACTTTACACATATTAAAGGTGTATATAAATGTTTGCTATTATTATCTCCATCTATCTCATCTAACCATATTATTTAGGGAGCATTTCCAACATTCCTTTACCATTTCTTAACCACCAATCACACAGAAACTAATTTACCTTACCAAATGCAATTAGTCAGCATCTTAGCTTGCCATTTACTGGTCTGCTTTCTAATTTTCTCAATTTTACTTAATTTCACAGGGAACATTATAGATCCATAACTAGTCTTTCAGAATGACTTTCACAAGGTTAGTTCACTTGTTAATTGACCGTTGGCAATGGTAATTTGTGAAGCATATTAATTTCATCTGTCAGTTTCATCCCATAGAAAAAGAGTCCATCTAAAATAAGGCCCCACAACAAAAATGAATCTGAAATTTTGATTACTTTGAGTATGTCTTCGAGCAACTGACACTGAGCAAAACTTTTAGATTTGAGCATCCCAGTCCTCTTCTCCCTGTTTTCATAATCCTTTTGCCCTTCTTTTTATAGAGGAAATAAATACTTTTAGTGTGAATAATTCAGACATGACATAAATTGTCCTTCCCAGAGGAAACATCCATTTGCTGATGGAGACCATCTAAAGCCCACATGTCTGTTAAAACTTGGCCCTGATAGGAAAGGGAAACAGGAGGTCTTTACTTTTTGAGAGACTTAATTCATTATAAAAAGGCCTTGACACCATCTCAGTACTTGGTCATGCATGCTTGAGGAAGTCCTTAGATAAGGATCTAAAAGAAAAATTCATTTAAATAATAACTTAATTTTTCCCCCAAAAATCTGGATAAAATGTTGGCTTAGCAAATGTTCTTTGTATAAATAAGTTTCATAAAAAACATCCTTTTGGTGTTGTTAAAAACATTGATTTCCCCGACTTTGTGATAGACCAAATGATATTTGTCTCCTGGTGGAAAGCTCCAGCTCACTTTACTAGGAGATTAAATACTTCTTTCACATTCGGATGTGAGCACACAGTGTATCTCTTCACCTAAGCTTTTAGAGAATAATACTATACACCAGAACTTGGATTTTTACTTACCAAAGAAGAAAAATAAACCAGCTCTATCTTTCTGATTCTTGTTTCAGCTCCTGGTGTGTGGAGATTCTTATTTTCTCTTATGTAAGTATTCTGTGAGCCTCAAACAAGGCTGAAGCAGAATGATGAAGGGGACTTGAGTCAGGAATCCTAGATTCAGATCCTTCCTCTGAAAAACTTGCTAGCTGTGTGACCCTCTGCAAGTAGCTTAACTTTGGTGAGTCTCATGTGCCTCAGTGGCATCATGGGAGGGAAGAAAAGAGAATAAGCACCTACTGTGAGTGCTGGGTACTGGGCTAAATGCTTTTCAAATATATCACTTGAGCCTCATAATATCTCTGTAAGAAAGGTGCTATGATTATCTCCATTTTGCAACTGAGGTTAAATGAGGCAAACAGATGTTAAATGCCTCACTTGGGATCACACAGCTAACATCAAAGCCTGGATTTGAATTTCTGACTCTAGATCTAGCATTATGTCCACTCTATCACTTGGATCCTCTAAGGTAGACAGAGATTAAGTGACTTGCCTAGAGTCACACAGCTACTAAGTGACTGAAGTAAGATTTGAATTCAGATTTTCCTGCCTCCTGCTTCAGAATTCAACACTGTACCACCTAGCTACTTATATTCCTAATGGAAATATTATCTTGTAGTACTTATCTCACAGAGATACCGTGAAGCTCAAATGAGTTTGTATACATAAAGCAAATTGATTCTTTAAAGTGGCCGATAAATGTCAATTATTATTATTACTTTTCTGGATTTAAGTAAAATAACTAGATTCACAAGCTGTGGAATGGCACAGAATTCATGCTTCCTCTAGAGGCAGGTACCCTTCTAGGAATAATTTCTTGTTTGGCAAAAGTTAGTAGGAAAATAAAAGAAAGGGAAAAAAAGAAAATAAAATCATGAAATGTTAAAGTCAATATGCTTTTTAACCACTTCTTAGCAACGTATTTATTAAATATGTATTCCAAAGCTTTTTATAACACAAGTCATTTTACTTCTGTATAAGATACTCCACATCAATGCTTTATACATATACCAATTTAAAAGCATGAAAATTATGAATTTGACATGCTATAATGTCCTTGTCGATCATAAAAATACATATTTTGAATTAGGTTCTGAAATGTATAATCTATCCATCCTACATCACAGTATGGCGTCTTAGCTGTAATAGCACGTGTGGCGTGTGCATTATCTGAGCATAATTACTCTGCTGCTATAGCATTACCCGTGTACATCATAATCGTGTTAAAATGCTGTTCTGAGCAATAAAGTTTCTGGTGAGAAGAAAATTTCTTCTTCATTTAATCTTTTACAGCTTAAAAAAAAAAAGAGACAATCTTTCATTTTTTCCCTTCCGCACTTAACAAAAACATCCTTCAAAAAGACCATTCTATTTCTATTAATAAACTGACTGAATCTCTCTCTTTCCTTCCATAACACCCTCTCCTTCTTCCACACTAACCTCACCCTCTAAAGGAGTGTTCCTTCCTAGTTATATATTTCCCCAATTTGATGAGACTTAAATGGGGTCAATTTGGTTGCCCAGACCTAACTGCCACTATCCAATCTGAAACAGGTTTTTTTAATATTGGAGTCAAACTAAAAAAAGAAAGAGATTCACACAGGCTACATATTGACTTAGAAAACCAAGATTAAAATTATTTAGGTTATATTTTTATTTATTTTATTAAACATTTCCCAATTATATTTCAGGCAGCACTCAGGACACCAAGAAGTTTAACAATTCTGCTTAGAAAGAAGCTTTTGCATTAAGTTACTTTCCATAAGGATTTCCATATAGGATCATCTGGAAGAACAAAGTAGAAGGAAGAGCTTGGGGTAAGTTTCAGTCTTCTAATTTTAATTTTGGATTTAGAGCTGTAAGTGACTTCTGAAATTTTTCAGACCGACCCTTCTGATTTAAGCATTGTTCTGATGCTCACTAATTGTGTGAAGTTAGGCAAGTCCTTTAACTTCCCTAGGCCTAATCCTCATCTATAAAATAAAGGGCTTGGACAGCTGACTCCTGTTTCCTTCTAATTCCAAGTCTATGATCTTATGATTTTTAATTTCTGATGATAATATGTGTTCTGAGAAAACAACCACTTTGTGAATAGAGGAATTATTGAGGGTTTAAGTGATTTGTGTATTTATAACACATTTTTTTTCCTGAAGGGGGAATAGGTGGAAGAAGGACAAAGGAGGGGAAAATAGAAAACACAATTAAATCAGTTTAGATACCATACTTAAAAATGTCTAAGAATGAATGACAATGGATTATAGGGTTTAGAGCGACAGTTAACCTGATAAATAAATTAGTATTATTGATTTATTTCCTGAAGGTGTTCTATCACATCTCTATGTGTTCAATTCAGAGTTGATAACAAGAACTGACATTTCTATGGCACTTCAGAACTTCCAGTGTATTGTATCAATATTATATCATTTGAGCCTTATGATGAGCCTGTGAAAGAGATGATACAGTTACCATCCTTATTTAACTGATGGGGATACTGAGTCTCATATATGAAAA
Source organism: Gracilinanus agilis (assembly GCF_016433145.1). NCBI lineage: Eukaryota > Metazoa > Chordata > Mammalia > Didelphimorphia > Didelphidae > Gracilinanus > Gracilinanus agilis. The sequence goes on from NC_058131.1 coordinate 215,806,699, forward strand.
GACTTACTCTTAGTCACATAGTGTTGGGGCAGGATCTAAACCGAGTTTGTTTTGACTCTCATTATAGCATTCTGCTTACATTAAACCTGTAAAAATTGTATCTAGTTATGTATGGCTAATTTTAGACACTTAATATTCTCATCTCCAATGATCTGGCACTTTATGATTTTTTGAACCTTTTCCAAAAAATCATTTCCTGCATTAATTTGGAGAATGGAAGCAAAATAAGGTACCTACATGGATTTATTGAGTTCACCAAGTGTCTATCCCTGAGAAGCAAGAAAGGATGAATCACTGAGACATCAGGGAATGAAAAGAATGAGGGCTACATAAGCATTGGAAATGAATGAAGGGCAGAATCAATGCAAACACAGTAAATCACTTCATTGTTGGATACAAGGAAAAAGGAATAAATTGTGGAGAAAGTGGTAGAAAGAAACTTACTACCTATGTAATGCTAGGCAATCACTTCTGGCCTCAGTGTTCAGAATCACAGAATGGTTTAGGTAGAAAATGTTACAGAGGTCAATAAGACTAAACTATTCCAAATAATTCCTTCTATAAATTCTCCAACAAATGATTGTCTAGTTTCTTGCTTTTTTGTTGCTTCTCTTCATGGCCCCATTTAAGGATCTTCTTGGCAAATATATTTGAGTAATTTGCCATTTCCTTCTCCAGCTAATTTTAAGATGAGGAAACTGAGGCAAACTGAATTAGGTGATTTGCTCAGGGTTACACAGCTTATAAATGTCTGAGGATGGATTTGAACTCAGGAAAATGAATCCTTTTGATTACAAGTCCAGTGTTCTAGCCACTGAACTACATAGCTGCCTCTTTGTACTCCTGCCCTTTTTATTCCTGCTTCTTATGAACAGACATAATGGTACTTCTCTGTTATATATGCTATCAAGGGGCTGAGGCTCAGGAATTCTGAGTTGCAAGAAACAAGGTCAGTCTGGTGCCTACAATAAAGCTTATATCAATATGGTAAACTGGCCAGGACCAAGTCACCATAAGAGTGTCTACAAATGGAAGATATGGTCCAGTTTATAAATGAAGCTCCTGATATGCTTATCAGTAAAGGAATGAGACTCATGAGAAGCAAGTTGGTGAGACAGAGATAGGGATAAAGTTATAGACATAGTGAGAGATAGAATAGATATAGAGATGAGAGAAACAAAGAAACAAAGGAAGAAGAAAGGAAAGAAAGAAATGAAGGAAAAAGAAAGAGGGAGAGAAAGAAAGA
>NC_058131.1:215810944-215819672 GCF_016433145.1 Gracilinanus agilis
GTGTATAAGAGACAGAGAGAGAGAGAGAGAGAGAGAGAGAGAGAGAGAGAGAGAGAGAGAGAGAGAGAATGGATAAATGACCCAGAAATCCCAACTTCTACTTTCAGAAACTATAAAATGGATGTGGTCATTCCTCCTATGGAAAATAAAGATACAGTCTAAAATATCCTGAAGTAATCTTCTAACTGTAAATCCTATAAGAAATTTCCTACAAATGACATTTACTGAACAAAACTCCAGGAACATAATGAATGAGATATAGTACTATAGTTACAACAGCTCTCAACTTTGAAAACCCTGACATGGCTTGTTTTATTTTGCTATATTTTCTACTGCCCTGTAAATGGCTGAATAGAGCTTTCTTTTTTTAAAATTGATTCTGCTTCAATAAATCTTCCAGAATTTCATTTTACCACTTAAGAAAATTTCAGAAACATCCCAATACCAAAATAAAGAAGGTATTGAATTGCTGATATACATGTTTTACCAGAAGGTTTCAAGAACAAATCACAGGATCTCCGAGGTCATCTAATCCCATTTGTACCTGAATAAGAATCCTAAATTTAGTATCCTTAAAAGTAATAATTCAAAGTTCATTTGAAGATAGAGCTAGAAGATATTTAGTGAGGGACGACTCACACGCTGTAAAGGAAATTTCATTTTCAATTAATCAATCAATCAACATTTATTATGTATCTGGCACTGGGCAAATATCTGGGCATAGAAAAGGAGGTAAAAGATTCTCCTTTCCCCCACTCCCTTTGAGGAACTTGCAACATGCAAACAGATATATACAGGATAACTTATGTTGGTTTTTCAGGCTCTTTCTAATTTTTTCAACCAGTCTTTAGACTTAATGGCTATCACAAAGCTTGTTCAAACAAAATGACTTTTTTAATATGGCTGAAAATCAAGTCATCTCTCTATCCATCTATTTTTGCTATTTGTCTCACTATCTAGTCATAATGAGTTTTCCTTGTATGGCAAGGTTTCCAGTCCCATAGTCATGATAGTTGTCCTTCTCTGAACACATTCCAGCTTGCTGATATCTTTTCTAAAATGAGGTCTTCAATACTGAACATATCACACAGATGTGATCCCATCAAAATATCAAACAATGGTTGATATTTTCACTGTTCTCATTGTAGACTCTACCTCTATCAATACACGCTCAGTTCCAATGATCCTTGGTGTTTACTGGTTCCTACTATTGTAACTTATAGAGTTTGAGGTCCAGTTTGGCCAGAATGTGAGAAGCATGAAGGGCAGTGACATTATAGTCTGGAAAAGGAGTTAGCCAGATGGTGGAGGCTTCAATTATACCCCAAATGAACTGGCATATAGGAATTTAAAAAAAAAAGTGTTCCTATTGATTAGGAGACGCGAGGTGCCATAATAGATACACTGGTGGGCCTGATGTAAGGATGACTTATTTTCCTGAATACAAATTTGGCCTCAGCTAGCTATGTGACTCAGAAAAAGTGGCTTAACTTGTTTGCCTCAGTTTCCTTATCTGTAAAATGAGTTGGAGAAGAAAATGGAAAACTGTTCTATTATCCTTGCCAAGAAAACCCCAAATGGGTTCATAAAGAGTTGGGCATGACTAAAATGACTATACAAGAGCATGAATTATGGATTGAGTTGGTAAAGAATAATAGGCTACCTCTGAAGTGACTGGAAATCCCCATTAGAACAATTTCTTTTCTTCAGGTCTCTCTTCAACTCAAGCTGACAGCCATAGAATGTATAAATTTGGGTTGTGTCTGTGTCTGAGTGTCCAGGTGATTGTATAGAATGAAATGTGTCATCCTCGTTCCATCACAAACAGGAGGCTTACAATCAGAAAACCCAGTGAGAAAGCAGAAATTAACTTTTCTGCTATAAAATTGTGCTTCAAGGGAGCAGTTAGGTAGCTCAGTGGATTGAGAGCCAGACCTAGAGACGGGAGGTCCTAGATTCAAATCTGATCTCAGACACTTCCCAGCTGTGTGACCCTGGGCAAGTCACTTAACCCCCATTGCCTACCCCTTACCACTCTTCTGCCTTGGAGCCAATACACAGTATTGACTCCAAGACGGAAGGTAAGGGTTACTAAAAAAAATTGTGCTTCAAATTATCCAGATAAGGTGATGGAAGCACAAAAAGGCAGCACTAAGAGTTGGGTTGTCATGATCAATGCTGAAAGCACAGGACCTCTCACCAGTGGCATGGAATGCCCCTGGATCCAGTGGTGTTCTGAGTGAGAGGACTAGAATATAAACTGACAACATTTGGTGGGGAATGCAATCACCATACAGCTGGTTGCTTGGCAACAGATGTTGACAAATATGTCAAGAAATCAGCTTAATCTCTTTTCTGTTTGTAGCACATCTAAGGATCAGAATGTTTGGAAACATTTCGGCAATCATCAGGATAACAGTTATTTTAACATTGGAAAGGGAAGGAGGGGGCAAAGTTCTGAATGCACAGCTGTGACTATGTGTATCTATAATGAGTAGATTCCTTTATTTTAAACTGACCTGATACCGACTCTTTTGTTTTTTTCCAAATGGTATGTCTTTCAATACAAGGTGAAACATATTTCTATATTTTTATTCTGAATGATTTCAGATTTTCTTTTATAAAGAAATCTTTGAAATGTAAAAGTATTCTTCTTTCAACAGCCTTCCACTGTACTTATTATGATGTTAATTGTTTTATGTTGGCCTTCATTTAGGTAATCCTTGATTTAAAAAAAATGACCTGCAGGCTTTTGTAGCTCTGTGACAAAAAGAAAAAAAATGAGTGATATGGAATATGGATGTCTGTATTAAAACGACATATGCCCCTTTCTCTATCTTTGATAAAAATAACTATAGAAGGCCAAATGGTTTCTAAAAGAATCACATTTACCAAATTATGATGAACACAGTTTATGATGGTTATAATATGCAAGGAATCAACATTGAGGATCACATAAAGGGCAATGGAGGAGGCTTGAGTAGATTACAATATATTTTACTCAGGGAAAGGGGTATAAAGGATATAATTCGAAAAATATATGATCATTAAAAAAGTTGGAATTCCCAGAAAAAGCAAAGAATCATTGATGGGCAGACCATGGGGGGGTCACATAAGTATCCATTATTCCATGGGAATGAGATCTCAAGGAAATGGAAACAGGTCCCCAGTACATTGTATAGACATATTGTGACAGATCAAAAGATTATGGACAAGTCTCATTGGGTGAATAGGTCTGGATGGGTTACAATCTGTATCAATGGAGAGATGAATGGTAATGCAAGTCTGCTGGACCAGTGGAGAATAAAACAGTTTTGAGGGGGCAGCTGCGTGGCTCAGTGGATTGAGAGCCAGGCCTAGAGAGGGGAGGTGCTAGGTTCAAATCTGGCCTCACACACTTCCTAGCTGTGTGCCCCTAAGCAAGCCACTTAACCCCCATTGCCTAGCCCTTACCACTCTTCTGCCTTGGAACCGATACATGGTATTAATTCTAAGATGGAAGGTAAGGGACCAAAAAAAACCAGTTTTGAATTATCAGAATGTTGCTCTCCCAAAGACCTTTCAGTTCTGCCACATCAATGCATATGGCACATGCTAAGTAGACTTCACTAATGTTAGCTCCCTGCTTGCAAAAAAGACGTCGAATTTTAGCTCATTCTACTCATTCTCTTATAGAAAATGAATGTTATTTATTTTTGGAAAGCTTACTCAGCTTTAGGGTTCATACTTACAACATATGAAATGACCACAAAGACCATATTCTACATATGAGTAACAAGAAAATGAATACCAACATCTTCTTTTGATCCTGCTGTGAACTAGACTGAGAATGGGTAGTTGGAGGGATACACATTTCCTAGAAGCTCAATCGTCTTTACTTCCACTCAGTCACGTGTGGTTCATGGAGAGCAAATGACTTTTTAAGTCATGCACAAGACATTGTTCCTTATAAACTGTTCCTTAACAAGTTTCTCTCCTGATAGAGGAAGCCTGAACTATCAGGTATGACTGTCTGAGCTTCAAGTCTGGTCAGGACAGCCAAATGTATAGCCTGTGCATTTGTCTCTCTTCCTGATTTTCCTTATCTATAAGACACTAACTGGAAGTGATCCACTTGACAGTGAATGTAAAGGATAACTCAAAAATGATGATCTTCATAATTATCCCAGAATAAAATCAAAAGATATCTGCCAAAGTAAACTTCAAGAATTATAAAAAAACACTTAATTTTCTTCCATAAGAATAATTGAGATAGAAGTATAGGTCTTGTGTATTAGCTTAATTTATCCAACAAAATGTTCACATTTTAACATTTTCAGAATATTTGGGGCTTTTAGATACAAATGTTCTTTGATCTTTATCTTTATTTTTTTGAAGCTAGTAAAGCCCTGTGCCTTCTTCTACTTAAGACTGTTATGACATTAAAAAAAAAATGTACCTGCTTTAGCCTGAGTAAGTCTACAGAGATCAAGAATCTGATAAACTAACCTTAACTTTTTGCTTCACAAAGAGAAAAGTGTTACCAGCCAGACTTAAATTACTGGAAGGAAATGGGCTGGGGACCTGTAGTCCAAGGGGTCACGAGGTTAGAATAGGTTAAATGGGAACAACTCAGAAATTCATTTTTAGTGTGCCATTCAAAGTATGCCACTGCTTGATTCCGGGTTCCCTCTCCAAGATTATCTCTCAAGCAAAAAGAGAATCTTTCTCACCCTCCCCGTCAGTCATAGGGAATTGCTTCCTTCTTCTTCTTCAAGTCCTTTTCTCACTTGAATCTTCTTCCTATTTATTATCTAAATCAATACCCCCCTTTTTCTACAGGATCATTGGTTTAGAGCTCAAAGGCAACCTAAAGCCCATTTCATGCAGCCTCTTCTTTTTTTACCCATATGTAACAAGACCATAGATGAACTTATTCATTCACTACTCCATGAAGCCTTCCCTGATCGCCCTAGCCACCAGGGATTGTTCTCTTCCTTGAATTCCTGTAATTCTTACAGTCTCTACCACTTATTTAGCTCTAGTCATGAACTTCCATGTATTGTTATTGATTTTTTAGTGTTTATTTTCTGCTCCTTCAACTTAACTTGAAATGCAAGTAACCTCCATAAAATAGTTACTTATTCATTTAAAGAAGCATTTATAAAGCTTCTACTACATGTCAGGCACTATGCTGGATGTTACGGATACAAAGACAAAAAACCTCAATGGCATTTGTCATCAAGAGCTTTCATTTGGATAGGGAGGAAAGTGTGGAGTTATATGCAAAAATACAAAGAGACCTCAGTGGAAAAGTCTATGCAGGAAAATTCAGCTAAAAGGTGGGACTTGAATTAAGATTTGAAGAAAATAACATGTTGATGACAATGCAGGGGGCAGAAGGTAGAGAATTACATGAAGATATATTAAGCCCATCTATGACAAAGATGATGAATGAATCCTCTTTTTATCACAGCAGTTTAATAGTTAGCAAACGTGAACTACAACTCAAGCAACTTTCATCAAGCCAGGTGCATTTTCAATGTGGTTAATACCTCTTAACAATAGAGCCCTTCAAACCTGAAATTAGAATTATATTGTTGCATGGTAATTATTGTTGTAATAATATTGTCTAATGTAGTATTCATTACTGCTAGGTAATTGACCTGAGTGCTTGCTTAGCATCTTCAATTCCCAGTATATGCTTAATTACAAATTCAATCATTTATCCAATACCAATAACCATGGCATCCTGTATTATCATCTAATTACTCAATAAGAATTGCAAAACATTCTTTTCAAGAAGAAAATACATACCTGTCAGAGGAAATTTTATTTAATTTTTATAATGAGCTTATTCCTTTTTAATAGCAGAAAAACAAGATTTGGGTAGCCTAGCTAAACTCGTTTATAATCATGCTGTGTCATTGTGGAACATGGTTATGGAAGCATATCTCTGAAGAATTCAAATAACCCACTGCCCCTCAAGTGAGTGGATTAAAGGTTAGGCTCTGTGAGTTGCTTGAACTCAAGTGTGTTGGGTCCTTTCCTTCATATCTTGTGTCACAGAAATGTGATCTCTTTGGATTTGTGTCTGTATGTGTATCTCTGTGTATTTGTTTTATTAGTCAACTCCTCTCATCTTATGTTAATTTACAACCAATTCCTACTACTGTTATCACGTTTCTTTTCGGAAATAGATGGAAATAAACCTATTAAATAAAGAAGTTTGAAATAAGTCTGCCTGGGAGTAATTAAAGACTTGTGGTTACACAGGAAGCTAATTGGAACAGTGATTATATTGGTGGATTTGGAGACTAGATGTAGACTTTTACTAGCTGCGCTACTCTGTATAAGTCCTTTAACTTTGCTGTACCCCAGTTTCTTTCCATGTCAAATTAAAATGTTAATTTTGTGGCCTCTAAAGATCCTTCCAATTCTAAACATATTTCCTGTGGTTCTAGATTGCCTTATATAGTCTTTAACTTATGGGAACAGGTGCCGTGCCTATGATCCAGATAGATTTCCTGAAGGTTTAAAGAGAAAAAGAATGTTTGAGAGCAGTGAATTTTTGGCATCCCCACTTTTCTAACTCCTTGGAATTGTTTTGGCCTTACCTGGATGTTTAGGCTCTTAATTTTGGATAATTCCCAACCATCTATATTCATTTCTTCAATAGAAATTTAGGCCATAGACTCCCAACTGTCCTTTTAAACTATGTACATTCCCTTTAGACTTTAAAATGCCCTTTAAAATAGATTCTCTTAAATCTAGAGTGAGCACAAGGTCATACTCAGGTTTTCCTTCCATTTCCACAAAAGCTAAGACTGAATACTCACTCTCCATATCTCAACGTCCTCATCATTTCAGATTCAGTTTTTAGTTCATTCTTATTGGTCTAGAAAAGGTCCAGGTAGAATAATAACTTCCTTTGTTGCTTCCTCTACTTTTTAAAATCATGCCAATAAAGACCTAGCCAAAGAGTATTAGGCACTCTAATTTTGGCAAAGTGAAAATTACAGCAAATGTTTAAAGAAGTTCCATATCATTTCTATGGATCAGGTTTGTGATGTTTCCCAAATCTTCATTTTTTTTTTCACCTCTTGTTCAGGTGACTAATTGAATAACATCATTGGCTTAGATTAGAACCTTGAAGAGCCAGGATCCTAATCATATAATGTCTATATATGATGAATTATCATGAAGGGAACTCACTGTACCCTCTACCCCTGGCTTCCGTTGCCTCTCATGAGTGAGCTTTTTCCTTTAGTTAGGAATGAGCTTGCCATCTTAGTTCCTATTGCCTCCCTGCTAGGAACCCACCCTTCCCTTTCTTTAAAAGAGCCTTAAAGATCATAAAGTTCAACCTTTGTACTTTCATTCTACAGATAACAAACTGAGACCCAGAGAAATTAAATGATTATGAGCTCAGGGTCACAGGGCTAGCAAGTGACTGAGGCACTTTTAGGACATGTCTTCTTAATCAAGTTCAGAATTCTGACTATTATGCCACAGAACCTCAATATTCCTATGATAATCAGTACTATTTTACCCTTTATTAGCTTGAAAAATAAAAGCTCCCTATCATCTATTTTCCCTCTGGTTTGTGGAATTTATCACAGGGTGCAAAAGATCAATAATGCTATTCTAATAATTATATTCTAATTATTAATTATATTCAGATACCCACTCTATTATCTATTTTCTACCTTGTAAAGATCATATACCTTTCCAAAGTCATATTCCAGCCATGATTACTATGTAATTCTCAGATACAATTTTCAGGGAGGAGGATCTGGGACTGATCTAATGAAACCTTCCTAATAATTGGAGCTGTGTGTGTATGTGTGTGTGTGTGTGTGTGTGGGTATAATATATGTGTATATATCATATACACAAATGTATGCATATATAATCTGTATGCTATGTAGGAATATGTATGCACACATGCATATATAATTAAATAATGGTGTCCCTGCTGAAATGGGTTTGTATTTCAACAAGCAGAGAAAACATATAAAGGAATCATGAAAGTGGGGGAAGAGAAAGATGGGCCCATAGCAGGGAGACCATAGGAAGTAACATGGTAGCCTAATTCTCAAATAGTTAAAGCAAAAGACTCACTAATGTAAGTCAAGGGGAGTCAGGGGGGAGGATACAGTGGGCTCCCTTCATAGTAGTTGATTGAGTAGAAGCTAAATGGTTAGGATGCTGGAGAGTGGATTCCTGTTTCATGTAGGTGTTGAAGGAGAAAACATCTGATATTCCATGTAAATCTATCATTCAATGTGACCCATCCCAAGAGGTTAAATTTACTTACACGCAGTAAAGATCACAATCATTTAAAAAAAGGAGTTAGCTCAAGATTACACAGTTAATAAACATAACAGGCAACACAAGGACCTAAAACTTTTATCTACTGGAAGAGTATTAGTCCAAATTAAGTTCATTTATTCTAATATTTTCATCCTTGTTGAAATAAGAAGCCCTTGGTAGGCTGCTTGATGCCACTGAAGGAGACAGAGGACCTTGGTTCAGATTTTGCCTTTGCTACTCATTACATGTGCAAACAATGTCAAATGTCTACACTTCCCTGGGCTTCAGTATCTTTATCTTTAAAATGAAGTGTTTGGACTAGACAGACCTTAATTCCCCTTCTACTCTCTCTCTCTCTCTCTCTCTCTCTCTCTCTCTCTCTCTCTCTCTCTCTCTGAGTCGAGAACGTCTCTGTGAGCCAAGGAGTTGCTCT
>NC_058131.1:215822650-215935725 GCF_016433145.1 Gracilinanus agilis
CTCTCTCTCTCTCTCTCTCTCTCTCTCTCTCTCTCTCTCTCTCTCTCTCTCTCTCTCTCTCTCTCTCTTTCCCTTCACCCCCTTTCTCTCTAATATTAGATACATATATATGTACATATACCTATAAAATCATTTCATTACTTTGGGTTTCCATTTGCTAAAGTACAAAATTAAAGGTTAGATAATTTTGAAGTTTCCTTCCACTTATAAATCTGTAAAGAAAGGTCAGTTATTCTCTCTGCTGGAATGATGATGAGGGTGAGAATGAAAGCTGTCTGGGGTCAGGGAAGGATAGTTCTGCACTGTGTTATCAGAGAAATTTAGATCTCTAGAGAATGCCCTTCTCCTGAATTTTCTAATATCCAGTAGGGCCTTCCTCTAATTATGAGCAGAGAAAAATGCTGTGCCTTATAACTAGCATGCATTACCCAAATGGATCCTGGGAAAGTGCAGCAAAGCTGATACTGATTATCAGAATAAAAGAGCAATGGGAAATCACAACATAGACAACCACAGGTCCCAAGTGGTGGCAAAAGTGATCATGGCAGCAATAAACTTTTCTTCTATAAACTAGCCTGTGTGGATATATTCCTGGAGATGTTGCTATGGCATGATAATTTGTTGCCTATGGCATGACAAGGTAGTCCATTTCCAACAAATTACTGCTAACCACATTTTTGGAGAAGAACTTGGGGAGGAAATTTTAAAAAGTTAAATTTACAAAAGTTAAAAATCTTTGAGAATATTTTTTCAAAAAACATTTAATTTCTAGAATTATATCATCATCATCATTATCTTACACCAATACAATAGAGATAAACTTATATCCCAAGATTTTTATACCATTACAAAGAGGATAGGAAATTACCTTTAGAACACTAAAAATATGAGGATAATTATAGGACAGCACCTTTTCCCTCGATCATTTCTTTCCAAATCCCATTGAAAAAGAGGAGACTGAGCTGAATAATAAACTCAGTAATAGCAACTCACATTCTTATAGTGCCTTCAGGCTTGCCAAGCACTTTACATGTATGATTTCATTTGATCCTCACAACAGCTCTGTGAGATTGGTGCTATTATTATCCCTGTTTTATTGATGAAGAGGCCCAGACAGGTAACATGATTGCCTAGGGTCACATAACTACTCTATCTGAGGTTGGATTTTAACCCAAGGTCTTCCTGATTAGTGCTCCATTTACTATGCCTGGCTGAATCCAAATTGAGCCCAAGACAAAAGGAAGGTGTTCAACTGTGGATCACCAGCTCTAGATCGCCCCCTTTAGCAATCCCATTCCAGAAAAGGTTGCCACAGCACTTTACTCACAGTTCATCCTCCATACTCCCTAGAGGACCTGAGCAACTTTTAGGCCAGAGCATCACGCAAAACCCAACCACTGAAAGCCCCAGAGGAACAGAAACATGAAGAGGAGTCATCATGAGGTATCTGAAAAGAGCTGACTATTATAACTAGATTGGGTACTGATTTGGCTATGTTTCCTAGCAGCAAACACCAAAAAAGAAATGTCAGTTTTCATGTTTCTATTTTTCTAATAAGAGAAACCCAGCATCTTTACCTAAAGAGATATATACTTTTTTTTTCTTAGAACTAAAACCAAGCTGGATTCTATCATGTGGGTCACTAGGAAGCATCATGGACAGAATCTGTGTCTGTGACTTTCCAAATGGATGAATTTTATATAAACTCTCTATGAAGGCAGAGGGTATAATTGGAAGAAAAAAAAAGGTTCACCTAAATGCTTCCATAACCTTCTAGGGTTGCAAAACATTTTCTGGACAAATACCTAGTGAGATCAGGAATATAAAAATTGTTGTCATCCCCGATTCTATGACTTAATAAATAAATATAATAATACATACCCATGTCACAGATTTAGATATGGAAAGGACATTAGTAGTTATATTAGCTCAACCTCTCAAATCTCTGAAATTTTAAGTGATTTGCCCAACTTCCCCAAACTACTCAAGTTACAGAGATAGCATTTGAATCCAGTTTCTTCTGACTCCAAAAATCTATTATGCCATGTTGCCTCTTCAACAAGGTATGGGGTTGGGGGAATGCCATTTCCTATATATGCTAGAGTGAGGAAGGATTGAAATCCAGTTCCTGAGTCCATATGTAGAAGCCTTGTTTTCATTATATCACAAATTTATTTATTTCTACTCCCTAGACCTCAGTTACTCCAAATGTAAGATTAGAGACTGGGCAAGCTGATTTCTAAATTCCCTTTTGGTGCTGACATCTTATGCCACTGTCTATATGTATGTTACTTCTCTTACTCCCCTTACCTCCCCCCTTTCTTTGTGGATAGAGAACCAGATTAGAAGACCTGAGTTCAAATATAGCCTTAAGATATTTCCTAACTATATGATTATTGGCAAGTTGTTTCATATCTGTCTTCCTCAGTTTCCTCATTTGTAAAATAAAAATAATAAGAGCACAAACTTTACAGAATGGAGAAGTGTTTTGATGCTTAAATGAAATCCTATATAGAAAATGCTTCCTGGGCAGCTGGATAGCTCAGTGGATTGAGAGTCAGGCCTAGAGACAGGAGGTCCTAGGTTCAAATCTGGCCTCAGACACTTCCCAGCTGTGTGACCCTGGGCAAGTCACTTGAACCCCATTGCCCACCCTTACTACTCTTCCACCTAGGTTTTTAAACCTAGGGTTTAAAAAAAAGAAAAGAAAATGCTTCCTGAACTTTGAAAAACAATTAAATGTTTATGATTATCGTCAGTTCCACTAATGATAATGTTGTCATTATTATTCAGACATATATAATATATACCTATTTATTTGCCAGTGGCAGTATAGTATAAGTTATAAAGATCTGCCCTCAAAATGAGGAGAACCTGAGTTCATTTCTGCCTGTTGTATTCTGATTCACTGCTTAACTTGGGCAAATTGCAGAACCTCTCAATGTCTCTTGGTATGTATGACAGTCTATAAATTTTAGAAAAATGTGCTGACCAGCACATTAGTAAAGAGTTTCCTTGTCTAAGAGCCTTATATCAATGAAATCACAATCACGATCCTTATCCCTACTGCATAGTATGATGTCTCCAACTCAAGATATTCTCTTTGCCATTTGGCTCAAATCGCCCTTTGCAAACGGCATTCACATTAGTCCTTTCCATGTATAATATTTGATCACTAAACTCACCTTCTTACTCATTTGTGTGCCTTTGAACAAGATGTATCAATACCTACAATGCCCTCTCTCCTCAGTTTGATTCTTATAATCCCTCTCATTCTTGAAAGCTCATTTTACATGTTCTCTCCTGAACAAGATGTTTCTTGACCCTTAACTGTTGCTAGAACCTTCTTCCCTCCTCAACCAAAAATAATTTGTCTTTCGAATGTAAGTAGCAATGTAGATTAAAAACTAGAAGGATCTTACTAATTACCTAGTTATTTTTAATATTCTTTTTAAAAAACTGTATACATTTTGGTTCTACTAATTTCATTCTTTTACAATTTATAAATTTTTCAAAATTATTCATTTTTTATATTGAACTGATAACATTTTTCCCTTTCTGCTTCTGCTTCTGTCACAAAAAATTAGTTCACATGTCTCTTCCCAGGCTCTTTGAAATTATCCATTCCTTCATTTCCTATAGCATAGGAATATTCATATACCATAACCTAGTCAGTCATTCTTCAATTGATAGGAATTCTTTAGTTTCCATTTTTTTTTACCACCGCAAAAAGAATCACTATCAATATTTTTGTACTTACAGGACCTTTATTAATTTCTTTATTGACTTTAGGGTATAGGCCCAGAGGTGGTATAGCTATGTCAAAGGTCATTTACTGTCTAGCAATTCTTTTATGTATAATTATAAATCTCTTTCGAGAATGAATTTATATTCACAGGTTGACAAATGGTGCATCAATGTTCCTGTTTTCCCACTGCCCTCCTACATTTATCATTTTTCTTTTTTTTTAATATCTGGCACCTTGATAGATAGAATCTCAGCATTGTTTTAATTTACAATTCTTTAATTAGTATTATTGTAGTATTTTTTCAAATTGTCCACAAAAAAACCTGAATTTCTTCCTTGAGAGCGACCTGTTCATCTTTTTAGATTATTTATCAATTGAGCAAGGGCTTATTATTATGAATTTGAGTGATTTCCTTTTATATATTAGAAATAAAATCTTTATGAGAGAAACTTGAATAGCTGTAATAACTACAATGAATACAATGACAATTTATGTTTCCAGAGCACAGATGATAAAACATATTAACCACATAATGATAGAGAGATAATAAATTTAGAGTATAGAATGATACATATGTATATGTGTACGTAGGCGCACTTATTTTATATATTTATGTATATATTTATTCCTGTATTTATAATATATGGTATATATTTGACTGTATATAAACATACCTATATGTGTGTGTATTTATACTTCTCTATATACTATAATGTATGTCTATACACTTCTCTCATTCTCTTTCCTAAACCTATCACTTCTCTGTCAGAATGTGTTTGTGTATATAGTTTTATTTATACATATAAATTATATATGTGTGTATATATAAGTATATTTATAAGTGTGTATGCATGTGTGTGTGGTATTGTTCATTCTTCATTTTCTAAGAGGACCAATGATATCATGGGATGGTGTCTTGACTTGCGCATCAGCTGGGTTTAAATGGGGCAGGGATGCACATAGCCATTAACCTCACTCTCTCTTCATGAGTCATTAAAGTCCAGGGACAAGATAAAAAGTCAGGATGACTGGCAATGGCCCGGGATGCAGTGGATGACCTTGGAGTCTTCAATGTCTGACCAAACCCTCATAACTTCACAGAACCTGCTTCCACCTCCTTCATGGCAATTGGAACAGATTGTTTTCAAACGCCCATTCCACTGGGAAAAATCTTCATATTCATGGTGTATGTAGATCCTCCCCTAATTCAGCAATAGGGGAGGGTGCCTTTAACCCAGTATAACCCACCTGCTGGGGTAGTTTTCCCAGGGTGTTGCCTCTGTGCCTGCTGCTATCACCATGAAGAAAGAAATGACAAGCTTGACTGTTTAGATAAAAATGGTAGACGTTTGTGAGGTGGCAATAAAACAATTCTTTCTTTTAGAGACAATTTAATAGTTAAGTTGACAATAATACAAATAGTTAACATTTATATCGTGCTTTAAAATTTGCAAAACACTTTACACATACTATCTCATTTGATTACCAGTGTATGAATTATTAATGGTCTAAGTCTTATTCAAAGTTACCCTAGAACTAACTCTTGGGGTCCAAAGACATTAGTAAGGATGAAAGATTAACCTACAAGTTGGAACAGTCAATGGTGGGGGACAAGGCAGGTAGAGTAACAACTATTCTTTTCAGATCTCCTTTTTCCATTAGCTCAGTTCTAAAGTACTCCTCTTGAGTAGGTGTGTCAGGGTTAATAACTGTTATCAACATTGAGGAACTGTAGGAAATGCCTTTGGAAAACCCTAGATTTAATTTCCTACCTTTTCTTTTCTCTCAGAAGGTGGGAGGAACAGAAAATAGGGTTTTTTTATTCGTTTAAAAAATGTCAGTCAATGGTTATGCTACCAATATGGAACATTGGAATGTACTTTCAAATGAGCTCATTTATATTTGTTAGTTTTACTTGTTTCATTTTATAACAAAATATTTCTCAGGAAGTAGAGGTGATTTGGTAAAGTTTGTAATTTATAAATGAAACACACACACATATATATGTATATACACGTATATATATATAGATATATATCTATCTATCTATCTATATATATATATATATATAGAGAGAGAGAGAGAGAGAGAGAGATTATCTTGCCCAAACTCTCATTAACGAATTTAAGATGAAGGCCCAGAGAAATTAAGTGTTTTACTCAAAGACATCCAGGAGGCAAAGCTAGGATTCAGACTCAAGTCCTGTGTCTCCTCCACATTCAGAAATCTTTCTACTCTACCATTGTCTACCCCAATCATTATGAACATACATTTATATTTAAACACAAATAATGCCACCATATATCACTTTAGTCTAAGTTATTTTCCCTAGACCTCCCGAATTGCCCTACTATGGAATAAAAAGCATTATCTTCACAAAGAACTTGGAATCTAATGACCAGCCATACAAACAAGAAGATATAAACATTTTCATAGCAATAGTCAATATGCATAGTGTTTAAGGAATTTATGTTGTATTTCCTGATAGAAGATAATTCTGAGGACAGACACTGGTTAACTTTGGTCTTCATATATCTCCACAGCCCCTAAGGCAGCACCAGACATATTTAATAAATGCTTGTTGTTTGATACTTCCTCTTGCTGATAACAACAGTGTCCATTAGATGGAACACCAGCAGAATATTTGAAGGAATTCAATCAATAGTATCCTTCCCATCAAATATCCTTCATGATTTGGATCACTGGTTCTATCAATATCATTCATCTGAGTCCTCATCTTTTCTTGTGATCAATCTGAATATGTGTTACAGAGTCTGAGGTAGAACTGCTTGGTTTTCCAAAGTATAGAATCCTTGGTTTCTTGAGTGTCTAACGTGTGCCTAAGAGGCAAAACTTTACAAAGGATTTAGCCACCAAGTTCAAAATAGAAACCCTATGGATGAGCTCCTTCACTTAATAATTCTCTCTGTCACATTAAATAGCACTGACAAAAACACCTGGTCCTCAAAGCTGAGTCTGCTTAGCTCTGTCAACCAGAAACTGGGCTTTAGCCAAACTAATATGCTAATATTTCCTTCCTCCCCTCTTTACAACCCCACTTCCTACTAGTTTGTATGCTCCATTGACTCAATCTAGAGCTCTCAACCCATACACCTCTGCTCATCTCTGCCAATCTCCTTTTCAAAGCTCACACCCTCCACAAAGCCTTCTTTGCTTAACTTCACCCAATTGTAGTCCCTCTTTTATTCACAGTCCTCTCAATAAACAGGGACATAGTTTATACAACTAAATTTAATTTGTATGTGTCTGCAAAAATATTCAGATCCCTTTTATGCAGGCATGTTTGGCCAGCAGACCTCAAACTAGTTGTAGGAAAACTACAGTTTATCCCATGGTGGATTTATTGGAGAGCTCTAGGAATTTTGTTGTTGTTCAGTTGTGTTCATGGCCCCATTTGGGTTTTCTTGGCAGATATTCTGGATTGGTCTCTTTCCTTCTTTAGCTCATTTTACACAATGAAGCAAACAAAGTAGAGTAACTTGTCCAGAGTCACATAGTCTAATTGTCTGAGGCTCTATTTGAAACTGGTCTTTCTGATTCTAGATCTAGCACTCTATTCATTGCACTACTTAGCTGTCCTAGGAAAGCAACTTAGAAAAAAAGGGAGGTTTTACTGTGTTTAAAAATAAAAGTGGAGCATGTATCACCTATATCATATTGGCAAGGGTGGAAGAGGGGGAATTTGAATTGCAAAATGTCAGAAACCAAATGGTGAAAATTGTTTTAGGGGCTGGTAGGTGGATTAGTGGATAGAGAGCCAGGTCTAGAGATGGGAGGTCCTAGTTTCAAATCTAACTTCAGACACTCCTACCTATGTAATCCTGGACAAGTTACTTAACCTGCCTAGTCCTTACAAAGCTTCTGTCTTGGAACTAGAAAAAAAGAAAGAAAGAAGGAGAGAGAGAGAGAGAGAGAGAGAGAAGGAAGGAAGGAAGGAAGGAAGGAAGGAAGGAAGGAAGGAAGGAAGGAAGGAAGGAAGGAAGGAAAAACAAATAATTAAATTTTGGAAAAAAGAAAATATTACTGGAGCAAAAAATTAAATCTGGGGTCTTGAGAATGAATGGTATGGAGAGTAGTACAGTGGGAAGAGCAATGAAATTGGAATTATAGAAACTGAGTTAGAATCTTAGTTCTGCCATTTACTATCTACATAACCTTGAGTCAATCACTTAATTTCTCTGGATATCTTAAAGGTTTGGATCAGATAATCCCCTATATGCCTTTAGGATTTAAATCTGATATTAATGAAATATAAAGTGCTTTTGTTTGTGTTAAAAATGCATTAGTAACAACAGCAATGTCTCAGGTAGGTTTTGATGTTTGTGGCAGCTAAGGAGTCCAAAGGAAAGATAAGGGGAGGGAGCACATTTCTAAGGATAATGCATTCTGTGTTTAAGTGCAAAGGTTCAGAAAAAGGATTTTCTGCATAAGTAACAGCAAAAAGGCCAGTTTGGTGATAGAGAGCTGGACACAGAGAGCAATAATGTGAACATATTCTGAAAAGGTGGGTTGGAGCCAGATGGCAAAGAGATATAAAGGCCAACCTAAGGAATAAGTATTTCAGCCGGTAGGTAATGGGCAGTGACTGAGCTGTTTAAATTGAGGAGTGACTTGGTCACCTCAGCTTTAGGAGTATCAATTTTCTTTTAACAATCTTAAAAGATATATCAAGTCGACCCCAATCCCAAATGGACACCCTAAATAACTACTTCATCCTTGTCACAAAGGCTGTCTCATCCTCAGCTCTGCATCAGGATTTCTTTTCCATGGGCCCACCATGATTTCTCATAAGTAATGTGGTCCAAGCCAGACTGAGCTCCAGCCAATGATACAACAAGAAAAGACAAGCAGTGCTGAAATTGTTCAGTAATATGTTTGGGCCTACATTGATTCCTCCCTATTTATATCTCTTTTGTTTACAGAGTAATGCATGTTAATACACTCATCTTTCTTTTTCATGTAGATAAAAACACGAGTTAGTAAATGTTTTCTAAGTTGAATAATACCGTCCTGAAATGAAGGTTCTCTGAGAGCTTTGGGAAAGATCATGACAATAGATGGATCTGGGAAGAAGGCCTGGCAATTTTACCTGACATTTGTTTAAGGATAAGAGAATTGGAGAGTGAATTGGGACAGAAAAAGACCAAGATATTTGATTATTAAAATATGTGCACAAACTAACTGGACTTTGACATCTTTTTTTCTTTGTTTCTTTGTTTTGCCTGTTTTAAATATAAATTTAGGGCAGGTAGGTAGCACAGTGGATGGAGTGTTGGGCCTGGAGGAAGACCTGAGTTCAAATTTGACAGCATATTTACTAGCTGTGTGTCCTGAGCAAATCACTTAACCTTGTTTGTCTTAATTGTACCATCTGTAAATTGATCTGGAGAAAAAAATAGCAAAGTCCTCCACAAATAGGGTCATGAAGAGTTGAGCATGACTGAAAACAACTGAACAACAAGAAAAAATAATAAGGTTGTTTCTCTTTTATAAAAAAATCTGCTTTTCTATTTTTATATTGCTTACATTTACAAAATCCTAAGGTACCCTAGATATTGAAGGGTGTGTGTGTGTGTGTGTGTGTGTGTGTGTGTGTGTCTGTGTGTGTCTGTGTGTGTGTGTCTGTGTGTGTATTTGTAGGAGAAGAGCCAGGATTATGCACTGACAGAAGTTAGACATTGTGCTTTACCCTTAAATATTATTTCATATGATTTTCACAATAACCCTGGGATGTAGGTCATGTTTTTATCCTCATTTTAATGAGGCAAACAGAGGTTAATTGACTTGCCCAGGGTCACATAGCTAATAAGTATTTGAGGAGGCCAGTTTTGAACTCAGGACTTTCTCGAATCCAGGCCTAGTGCTCTATCCACTGAGCCATCTAGCTTCCTTTTAATGTAATAAAGAATAAAAAGGAAAGTAAAACAGTTTAGAAATTAATCAATATAAAAACATCTGTATATCTAGAGTTCTAGTCCCTAGATTAGAATACTATAGTCCCCCAACTTCTACACAGAAATGGGGAGATTTGCCATCTCGTGCTTTGGGGCCAAATTTGGTCAATATATTTTCACTGCATTCATTTAGGTTTCTTTGTGTTTTTTTAATTTATATTGTTAGTCATTTTGAATATTCTTTTTCATAGTCTTCTGCCTTTACTGCTTACCAGTTTCCCCATGCTTCCATACATTCTTTATATTCATCATTGCCTAAAATGCAGTGATATCCCATTCCATTTGTATATGACACCTTGCTTAACCATTCACCAGCTGAATAGAGAACTTTTGTATTTCTAGCATTTTTGCCACTACAAAAATGCTGCTCTGAATCTTTTGGTATGTATGGGGTCTTTCTTTTTTGTTACTGATCTCCTTGGGGTATTTGCCAAGGATTAGGATCTCTTGGTCAAGGATTTGGGGCATTACAGTCACTTTCTTTGAATTATTTCAAATTGGTTTTTGGAATGCACAAGGTCATTTTTTTATTACACACTTAAGACTTTGTTTTCCTCAGCTTTTTACAGAAAAACGCTAAGGGGTAAAGGAGAAACATAGTTCCCACTGAATTTGCTCTTGAATTTAGCTGTGCAGTCTGTGCCCACCTCCCTCTGGACTCCTAGAGAGCACTGTGCATAGAAAGCCTGTGGGTCTAAAGCTTGCTTTTTTTCCCTCTTTTTTTTTAAAACATAGCCCAGACTCTCTTTTTATGTAAATCAGGGAATTCTATCCTGTCATTACAAAGCTATATTATAATATATCCCTTTTTATTATTCAGAAGTTAAAATTCTCCAGGCAAAAGCAAAAATCTTCCTAGAACCCTAGAATCCTCCCCAGAGCTACAGTGGATATGATTCAAGACCATGATTGACAAAAACCCACATTCTTTGAAAAATACCATTCAGAGTTTTTCTGATGAGGCCAATACATAACATAGTACCAGAAAGAACAGAAGACCAGAATCCAGTTCGTTTGGGGCTGACATTCTTAATGATTTGCCACTTTCAGGTCTAGATGCTCATTCAAGACAATTATTCATTCATTCATTCATTCATACCACTAAATGTAAAGAAAACTCTTCCTGTGCACATGATGTAGTCCCGAGCCATCAAGAACATTTCCAAGTCTTTAATATGCGGTCAATGTATTATAACCCTAGCCAATGAGTTACAAGGGAAAGAGAGCTGGGCTTGGAGTCAGAAAACATGGGTTTGAATCTTCCCTGATATTTACTAACTTTTATGGCCTTGGACTAGTCACTTAATTTTACTTAGTTTCCTCATTTGTAAAATGAAGAACATGGACTAGTTTACTTCTAAGTTCCCTTCTAGTTCTAAATCTATGGCACTATGTGCAGAAGCATCCCCAAACAGAAGTGCTGTAGAAACTCAGAGCAAAGCATGATCACTCTCCTCTGGAATGTTTAAGGAAGTTGACATTGAGAAAACGAATGCTGAGCTAGTCCTTAGGCAGAGAGGGAGAGGAATGGAATTTCAAGGCAAAGGAATTACATAAACAAAGGTATGGAGCTAGGAAAATGTAAAACTTATTCTAGTGATGGCAGGCAAGCTAATAAAACTAGGGCAGGGTTTTGTTTTGTTTTAAGGTGGTAAATAAAGTCGCATCTATAGTCTGGGGAAAATATTGGTTGGCTTGAATGCCAAAATGAAAGGGAAGAACTTTGCCCTAAAAAACATGAGAAGCTCTGAATGTTTTATTAAGTAAGATTGTCTTTATATTAGAAGCTCAGAGATTTAGAACATTTCATGTACATGAAACATCTTCACATATATCATCTCTATTTTGATTCTCTAAAAGTCTCAGTGGTGTAGGGAAAGAAAGTGCATTTATGCTCTTTTACAGATGTGAAAACTAATGGTGACTTTTCTTTGGTCACATAGATAATGTGACAGCCAGGACTCATGCACAAGTCTTTTGACTCCATATTCTCTGTCTTTCTACCACTATATCAATTTTTCTTTAATGATATTAAACATTAATACACACATACTCAAAAAAAACCCAGCAGTTTTTTGTTTTTATTTTATTTTAGGAAAATCAGCCTAAAAGGTATGGAAAAGAATGAAGATGCTTTTGCAATAAGACAGGTGTAAGAGAGTAAGGTACCCACATGAGGGCATCTGTTGCTAAATGAATCTATTAATAATACACTGTTGGATTGCTTTTGACCTTCAAGTGCTGATTTAACATCAACTTTGAAATAGCAGCTTCTAGAGTGAGGAAGCTTCACTGCCAATGTCCATTACATTGTATCCAACTTTGGTGATGCTGCCTGGCCATTGTGTTTTACTCTGATTTTCACTTAATAGGATTTTAAAACAATTATTCTGAAAATACATCTAGGAGCCCTTTAGCACTGAGGATATTTTTAAAGCCTCATGAGTAGGGGTGACAAGGAGCTGTGTAAATCTATGCCAGTAAATCCTTGGGGATAAAGTATTTACTTTCTACCTTAGCATGGAGCTGCAAAAATAGTTGGCTTAGAAGAATTAATTAGAATAAATCTAGCCATGTATTAGAAGTAGCCACATCTCTTATACAGGACTCTTACCTTTATTCTCTTCAAGCACCTAAGCCTATTACCTGTGACTAAATATTCAGTTTCTTCCAACCCTGTGAGAAACATACTTGAATTAACGGAACTTGAACAAAATCAGCAAGCTATAAAATCCATTCTTTAAACATACTTTTACTGTGTCACCTTTGTATATAGTCCTGTGTTAGCGCGTGAGGTTGGGGGGAAGAGGAAGGGGAGGAAGAGATGAATGAAACATGTACCTTTCCTTGAAGGACCTGAGAGTTTAGTTGTGACATTGTATTGGTATTATTGGATAGGTATTAAAAGGAATGTAATAAAAGATCATGAAAGTATAAGCTTTGAGCTGGGGCTTTAAGAATGCTTAGGATTTCAATAGTGACCAGTGTAAACAGTGAACAATGTTATTTATAAAAGAGCTGGTGATTGACAGCTGAAACTTCTTCCATATAGCTCTACACATTCTTCCATGCCAAAGCTGCATGTCCCTTGCCTTCTTCTGATAACTTCTCAAAAAGCTAACGGTCCTCTGCCTTGGAATCAATGTTTACTAAAAGGAAAGGGTTTTGTTCTGGGGTTTTGTTTCTGTTTTTAAAGAAAAGAGAGAGATGATGTGGAAAAATGGAGATACTAATACACTGTTATTTGAACTGTGAACTCATTCAACCATTTTGGAAAGAAATTCAGAATTATGCCCAGAAGTTATGAAATACCATTGCTAGCCTGTTTCCCAAAGATATCAGGGTAAGAGGAATAGAATCAATATATTACAAAATATTTATAACATATCTCTTTGGGTTGGCAATGAACTTGAGAGCATGCCCATCAATTGAGGAATGGCTAAACAAATTGTGGTAGATGATTGTGGTGGAATACTATTGCATTACGTGAAACTATGGATAGATTAATTTTTAAAAACTTGGAAAGAACTTCATGAGATAATAAAGAGTGAAATGAGTAGAACCAAAGGAAAATTATATATGCTACAGATTTAATATTTGAAGAATAACTTGTGTTCTGTCAGAGAATGAACTGAAAAGTGGTAACACAAAAGATATAATCTATATATACACATCTGTTTGCCACATGATGCCTTCTATGGAAAGAGGAGGGAAGAGAGAAGCTGAGATACCTAGAAGTGTTTTATATCAATAAAAAAATTTTAAAAAAGGAGAAGATAAAACTCAGAGGTAGAAGATGCCTTAGAAATTACTGAACACATATAGTCAGAGCTTATGGTTTCACATAGTGCAATAGTATTCCATTCATGTATGTATGGGAACTGTGGGTAGGGAGAGCTTGAGAAGAAAAGAGAAAAAAGGGAAAGAGATGGAGAATCAATTAAAAAGAAGGGAAAAAACACTGTCTTGCTGCAGGGAAGGGCCAGTTGATGGTAAATACCATATATTTGTAATATTTCCAGTCAGCTCAGCTGTGTGGCTTCCTCCTCCCACTGACTCCTTAACTCTTTGTTGCCAGGCCCCCAACCTAATCACTCAACTGAAACTGCTCTCTCCACAGTTATCAGTGATCTCTTAATTGTCGAATTTGTTGACCTTTTCTTAGTTTTCATCCTTTAATTCCTAAACTATGGACTGCATTTATACTGCCGACCACACTGTCCTTCTGGTTACTCTTTCTTTTGGAGGATTTTGTTTCTACTTCTTCCTGGTTCTCTTCCTCAATTGATTCACCAATCTTCAATGTGCCTCATCTTAAACATTATACATACACCATAACTTTGAGTGTTTCCCCTACACTCTTTTCTTTATCCTCTCCTTCTCCTTTTCCTTCTCCCTCTCCCTCAACCTCCCCCTCCCCTGTCTCTTTCCCTCTCTATCAGTTCCTATAAATTTAATTATTTCTATGCAAAGGGCTCACTTATTCCTACATCTAGTCCCAGGTTTTCTGCTAAGCTCTAATCTATCATCAACGTCCCTTTCAACATTTTCAACAGGACATCTTGGAGATATCTCAAGTTCAACATTTCTAAAACAGAAGCCCTTATGAAAAAAATAAAAACTATTCCTATTTTTTCAAGGGGAGCATAATTCTTCCAATATTTCAAGTTTATAATCTTTGCATTATCCTTAATTGTTCATTTTCCTGTAGACATTTATCTGGTGAATTGTTAAATTACAAATTCTACTTTCATAGCATCTCTCACATCTTACCCTTTTCTTATACAACCACCACCTTATTTAGCCCTCATTCTCTCTCATCTAAAATATTGCATTGGCCTCATAATTCCTCTCCCTACATCAAATCTATCCCCATACCAATTTGTCCTTCAATGAAATCCCAAAGTGTTATTAATAAAGCTAAGATTTGACAATGTTGCTCTCCTCCTCTATAATCTCCAATGACTCTCCATAACTCCATACTTTAACATAAAAGTGAAATGACTTTCACTTTTTACTTTTAAAGCCAATTTACCTTATCAGCCTCATTATACCTCACTCTCCTATCCCCATTCTATTGTCCCATCCAAATTGGCTTTCTTTCTGTCCTTCATCTATTGCAGCCCATCTTCCTCTGTGATTTTCAATGGCCATCAACCTTCCTCCTCCCAAATGCCTCATAGAATTACTTCCTTCAAAACATAGCTTAACACAAACTTGTACACAGAGTTTTTCCTGGTCACATAGCTAGCAAATATCTGAGGCAGGATTGAAACTGAGTTATTTTTTATCCCAAATTTAGCACTTCTTACTATGTGTGGCTGGTTTTCCATTTCATTAATGAGGAAGTCAACTCTTTATGACCTAAGTGATGACTAAAGTGACATAGGCTATAGGTTCCATAACTAGAAGTCAAACCCAGTTCTTATGACTCCAAGTGAAATCTTTTTGTTTTGTTTTGTGTTTTTTTACTTTTTCTCACTCAAAGAAACAAAGAAGGGAGTAGGAAAGAGATTTTATATAGCACCTACTGTGTGCCAAGTGCTAAAGACTTAAAACTTACAAACATTATTCTATTGCTCCTCACAACTCTTTAAGGTGGATGCTGTTGTCCCTATTTTATTGTTGTGGAAACAGACATAAATTAAGTGACTTGCCCCCCAAGTACAATTAGTAAGAGTCTTGAGGCAGAATTGGAACTCAGGTTTATCTGACTTTATACAGCGGGCACCACAAAGCTGTCTCTAAAGAAATGGTATATTCCTTTTTTCAAAATGTGGAATATCACTTAAGAATAAGCTTTTTGGTATGAAATGGACACTCATGTCTAATTTCTTTGTTCTGACTTCCTTTAGCTCAGATTTTATGTAAGGAAAACCAAAAGGTTGTATTCACTCTCTCTTAGACCAATAAGGCAATACCAGACAACAGATTAGAATGATCCTTTACTCTTCCCTAAAATAAAACAAATTGCTCCTAAGACCATTGACTGACTGGTTGTGCACCTAGCCTGATTATGTGTTCTATTGCCACTAAGGAGAAATGTCTTATATTCAGAAGTCCACTTGCCCCAGTCAAGAAAAGAGTGTAGGGGGAACAAAGTTATGGCATATGATGTTTAAGATAAGGCACATTGATTGCCTTTCTAGTCTTATAAAGTGATTAGAATAAAGCATTTTACTGACATATTTTATAGTATAATATTGAGAATGGATTTTATGGTCTGCCCCACCAAATAAAAATATAAACAAGAAAAAAAATATTTTGTTTGTGAACTTGTTCATGAAATTTCAATATATTAGAAGTTATAGGAGACCATTAAATGACTAAAAGTAGAAAATTCAGAGGTACTAAGTGAATTGCACTTTTCATTTTTTTGGTTGTTTGTTTTTAATGTGATGATCTAGTTTGTTCAGAGGAAAATGCTATGTTGTTTAGAAGAAAAAAAAATTCACTCTTAAAAGGAAGTTGAATCAAGAAAAAAAATAGACCGAGGAAAGCAGAAATAACATGTAAGAGTGTTTCAAAGCCTTAGCACCTCTTCTTAGTTAGGAATTCAATTCTACCTTTTTCAGTTATTAATCTATAAGAGAGCCCACATATCTACACTGAAGAGTCTTGAAAGGAAATAGAAAAGATCTGCCCCAGCATCAACTTGATAAATTCTCCTGTTCCAACATAGGGGACCTCAAGGTCTATGGGAACTAAATTCCCACACAGATATGACTCCTCTCAACTGTTCCTAGGCAGCTAGGTGGCTCAATGGATAGTGCTAGCCTTAGAGTCAGGAACACTTGAGCTCAATCTAGCCTCAGATACTTCCTAGCTATGTGATCCTGGGCAAGGCATGTTGAACTCTATTTGCCACAGTTTCCTTATTTATAAAATGATCTAGAGAAGGAAATAGTAAACTACTCTAGTGTCTCTACCAAGATAACTCAAACTGAGGTCACAAAGAGTTGGACATGACCACCACAATTGAATAATGAGTTTTTCCTGCCTTAGCTGCCTTTCAATATGCTAACGTTTAT
This sequence comes from Gracilinanus agilis, assembly GCF_016433145.1. NCBI lineage: Eukaryota > Metazoa > Chordata > Mammalia > Didelphimorphia > Didelphidae > Gracilinanus > Gracilinanus agilis. The sequence continues at coordinate 215,839,405 of NC_058131.1, forward strand.
CTAACTGACATAATGTCCCTTTGCTTTTTCCAGCACTGATGAATCCATCCAACATCTTTTGTGGAGCAGATCAGCTTCTGAGCAGCTCTAAGGAAGGAAACATATAGGTTGCACACCCCCAAAACAAAAAGTCTAGGGATGAAATCAAGGAAGTGTTGATGGTGAATTGCCAATAAGAGACATTCATAAAGAAAATATTCAGCATGCTCTGCTTGATACAATTGCCAACACAGATGTTTGGTGAGTCTGTTATGGCACACAAGGTGGTATAGTTTGTAAAGCATTGGACTTGGAGTCTGAAAGACATGAGTTCAAATTCAGTCTAAGATACTATCTGTGTGACCTTGGGTAAATGATTTCAATTTTTTTCTGCCTCAGTTTACCTAAAATGTTGATAATAGGAGCACTTACCTTTTAGGGTTGTTGTGATGATCCAATGAGATAATATTAATAAACTGGTAGGCACAGTGCCTACTATAACAGGGACCTGAATGCTTATTCCCTTCACACTCCTCCATCCTCTATTTCTGGATATGTATAATAGCATTTCCTTCTCTCCATTTCCCAAATACATTCAGGTATTCCAAGACTATTTCCTGACCATTTACTATTACTCGAAGATGGGCCTTTTTGATTGACTACTGAGACTGCCTTTCAAAGACAGAAAAGCCCCCAAAACACTCTCTGAATGTTTCTTCAGGAATGATGAGAATATGGCAGCAAAACCATTTGATCTCAGTTGTGTCTAATCTTTCATGTTTTAGGTGAAAAGGTATTGGAGGAAGTAGCAATCTCATGAATTCAAAATATCAGAAGACCAAGCCACCAAAGATGCAGGAATTAGAGTCTATACCAGAATACACTATTGAAGATAATGTCCTTTATGCTTTTTTGAGTAACCCATTTGGTTCAATCCATCAAAGATTTGAGGTACAAATAGTACATCCAGTAAGCAAGTAATATGAGGAGAGTTAAATAACTGTCGGGGACAATGCTCTGAAAATGACCCTTGTACAAGTTAATTGATGTGGAATGGCTAAACTCATAACAGGGTGCTAATTATTGATATTAACCACACAATAATGTTGAAGATACACTAGTTATTGATATGGCAGGTAGAGGACATATCAGAATGAGGAATGAAACTGATGGCACTAAAATTGTGGGTGTATTTGAGTGAATGTATACATATATGTGTATGTGTGTACACATACATACACATGTAGATATACATGCATGTTATGTATGAATACATGTATTTATATAGGCAGCTATGTGACACAGTAAATAGAGCTCTGAATTTGGAGTCCAAAAGACTCATCTTTATAAGTTTGAATCCAGCCTCAGACACTTTTTCTGTAACCCTAGTCAAGCCACTTGACTTTATTTGCCTCAGTTTCCTCATCATCAATGAACTAGAGAAGGAAATGGCAAACTATTCTAAGATCATTGCCAAGAAAAGTCCAAATAGGTTAATGAAAAGTAGAACATAACTGAAACAACTGAACAACAATGGATATGTGTAGGCATGTGAATGTGAATATATAGCTACAGGAGAATCATTATGTCATAGCTCTAAAGATGGAAAGGATATTAGATACCATCATATACATCACTTTCAACCTAGAGATATAGAAACTAAGTCCCCAGGGGGAGTAGAGTGACTAGCAGGATTCAAATCAATATCCTCTGACTAAAGAGTCACTGAATTTCCCTTTGTAACAGGCTGCATACTTAAGTAGGAACCCATCTTATTTAATCTACTTTGCATGTATCAAATGTGAAAGTAATTCTTTACATGTTGTCTCCACTATTAGACTATATATTTAGCAATATCAGATCTCAAAACTGTATTTATAAAGCAGCAACCATCAAAATAATCTGGTACTATCTAAGAAATAGAGTAGTGGATCAATGGGAGAGATTTGATATGGCACACATTAGTAAATACCCCATAGTAGCCTAGTATTTGACAGACCTAAAGATCTAAACTTTTGGAAGAATTCACTTTTCAACAAAAAATACTGGGAAAATTAGAAAAGAATATGACAGAAACTAGGCACAAACCAAAACCTCATGCAATATACCTAACTAAAGTAAAAATGGATACATGATATAGGAATAGTGGTTATATAAACAAATTAGGAGATATGGAAGAGTTTACCCGTCAGATCTATGAATAAGGGAAGAATTTAGGTCCAAATAAGGCCACAGAGAACATTATAAGATGTAAAATAGTTAACTTTGATTATATTAAATTAAAAATGGTCTTAAACAAGCAAAGGCAATGCAACCAAGATTAGAAGATAAACAACAAACTCAGGAGAAATATTTATAGTAGGTTTTTCTGGCAAAGACCTCATTTCTCAAAAATATAGAGAACTGAGTCAAATTTTTAGGGATAGAAAATATTTCACAACTGACAAATGGTCAAATGATATGAACAGGCAAATTTTAGATGAATAAACTAAAACTATCATTAATTATATGAAAAAATGCTACAAATCACTAATAATTAGGGAAATGCAAATTAGAACAACTCTGAGGTACTATCTCATACTTATCAGACTGGCTAATCTGACAAAAAAGGAAAATGATAAATGTTGGAGGGAATGTGGTAAAATTGGGACATTAATTCACTGTTTGTGGAGCTGTGAACTGATATAACCATTCTTAAGAGCAATTTGGAACCAAGCTTAAAGGGCTATAAAACTCTGCATACCACTATTTGGTCTGTAACCCAAAGAGATAAAAAACAGGGGGAAAGGATCTACCTACTTGTACAAAAATATTTATAGTAAATATTTTTTGTTTTGTAAAAGAACTAGAAACTGAAGAGTTGTCCATCAATTGGGGAATGGTGAACAAGTTATGGTACATGATTACGAAGGAATACTATTGTGTCATAAAAAATGACAAATTAGACAAGCATAAAAAATCCTGGAAAGAATATATGTGAAATTATGCAAAACGAAATCAGGAGAGCATTGTACACAGTAATAGAAATAATGTACTTATGATTGACTATAAATGACAATTATTATCAGCAATGCATGGATTAAGGACAACTTCAAGGGATTCATGATGAAAAAGGTGATCCAATGCCATAATCAGAATTGATGAATTCTGAATGCAGATTGAAGCATACCATACTTCAATTTATTTCCTCCATGAATTTTCCTCTAGTGTAAGCACTTGTATCCCTTTCTACAACATAATGAAAATAGAAATATGTATTCTATGATAACACATGTACAACCTATATCATATTACTTGCCATCTTGATGAGGGAGTAGAGAGAACATGGATCAAAAGTGTCAGACAACATTAAAAAAATTTATAGCAGCTTTCTTTGTGATGACAAAGAATTAGAAAATCAAAAGATAGCTATCATTTGGGGATGGCTAAACAAGTGGTGGCATATAATTGTGATGGAATACTGCTTCACCATACAAAATAACGTGTAGATAATTGCGAGGTGCAGTCAAGATGACAGAGTATAAGTAAGGAAAGGTCAAACCACTATGAGAATCCTCTTGAACCAACTTTAAAATAATGCATCAAAAAGAATACTGGAATAAAAGAACCAACAAGGAGATTGAGTGAAGCAACTTTAATGGCAAGAACAACTAACAAGTTAATCAGAAAGCATTTGGTTCACTGGAGTGAGAGGGGAACTTATAGGAGGCTGCACCAAATAGTATCTGCACAAGCAAGGAATAAGCCCCACCAACCCAAATCTAATACTGTTCTAAATTCTGAACCTGGGCACAAGTCAACATCCAGACACTGAGATCCTGCTTAACCCAACAGTGGTGCAACCCATGCACACTCATTAAGGTTCCAAGCCCCAGTCTAAGACTGCAGTGAGGTCCTGAACACCAACACAAGGTAGTTTGTGGTAAGCTTAATCTGTGTAAGCCTAGGGTGAAGCCAGGGCTTGTAGTGAGAACTTGAAGTCCAGTGAAAGGCAGTATACAGTACACCTGCTCTGTGTAAACTCAAAGAAGGCCCTGAATCTCATCACAAGGGAATCCACAGTGAGTCTGGCCTGTGTAAGCCTAGACCAAGGCCCAGAGATAGGCCTTACCCAAGTTCAAGGTAAAGATACAAGTTCTAGGGCAAGGCAGTCTCCCAGAGGGAGACCAAAAGCCCTGACCCAAGCCTGTAGAGAAGTAGGAGGGGAATAAGACAAGGAGGTGGGGTAATAGAAGGGAAAGGAAAGTAGGGACTGGTGATTAAAAGCAAAACACTTCTGAAGAGGGACAGAGAGAATGGAGAAAAAGCAGGCTCAAAAGGGGAAAATAAAATTGAGGGGAATACATAGTAATAATAACTGGGAATGTGAATTGAATGAACTTATCCATAAAAAGGAAGTGGATAGCAGAGTGAATTATAAACCAGGATTCTACAATAATGTTGTTTACAAGAATTTATTGTACTTTATTTGAAGTAAAAAATGAAGCAGGAGTAGAAATCATGATCTCTGACAAAGCTAAAGCAAAAATAGATCTTATTTAAAGAGATAAGGAAGGAAAATACATCATGCTAAAAAGTACTATAGATAATGAAGTAATAGCAATAGTAAAACATATATACACCAGATGGTATAGCCTACAAATTTTTAAAGGACAAATTAAGTGAGCTTCAGGAGGAAATTGATAGTAACACTATACTACTGGGAAATCTTAAATTGCCTATTTTAGATCTAGGTAAGTCAAATAAAAAATATGAAAGAAACAAAGGAAATGAATGAAATTTAGAAAAGCTTGAGCTAATAGATCTCTGGAGAAAAACAAATTGGAATAGAAAGTAATATATTACTTTTTCAGCAGTACATGGTATTTGCACAAAAATTGACAGTGTATTAGGACATAAAAATTTCACAACCAAATACAGAAAAGCAAAAATAACAAATGTATTATTTTTAATTCATAATGCAATAAAATTATACTCATTAAGGTTCCATGGAAAGACAAATCAAAAACTAACTGGAAACTAAATAATCTAATTCTTAAAAAAAGGGTGAGTCTAAGAACAAATTATAAAAACAATAATTTCATTAATGATAATGACAATGAAGAGACAATATATCAAAATTTAGGGGATACAGACAAAGCATTACTTAGAGGAAAATTTATATCTAAATGCTTACATCAATAAAATAGAGAAAAAGCAGAGTGATGATTTGAGCATGTAACTAAAAAAATAAAAAAGAATAAATTAAAAATCCCTAATTAAAAATAAATTGGAAATTCTAAAAATCAAAGGAGAAATTAAGAAATTGCCAAGAGAAACATAGAATTTATTAAAAAGTATAGGAGTTGGTTTTATGGGGGGAAAACAAAATTGACAGAGCATTGATTAATTTGATTAGAAAAGGAAAGAAGAAAATAAAATAATCAGTATCAAAAAATAAGAGGCAATTAAAGCAAGCATTAGGAACAATTTTGCCCAATTATATGCTAATAAATATGACAATCTAAGTGAGATGGATGAATATTTACAAAAAATAAATTGCCCAGATTAACAAAAGAGGAATACTTAATATTACTTAAATAACCCCATCTCAGAAAAATGAATTGAACAAATCATCAATGAACTTCCTGAGAAAAAAATCTCCAGGCAGGACCAGATGGATTAACATCTGAATTCTTCAAACATTTAAAGAAGAATTAGTTCTAATGCTATGTAATCTATTTGGGAAAATAGGCAGAGAATGAATTGTACCAAATGTGTTTTATGAAACAAATATGGTACTGTTACCTAAGCCAGAAAAAAGGAAAAACAGAGAAAGAAATAAAATTAATTAATGAATATAGATGCAAAAATTTTAATTAAAATACTAGCAAGGAAACTACAGTAATATATCACAAGGATCATTTACTGTGACCAGGTGGATTTATACCAGGAAAGCAGGGCTAGTTTAATATTAGGAAAATTATCAGAATAATTGACCATATCAATAACCAAACTAACAAAAATCATATTATTATCTTAAGAGATGCAGAAAAAGTTTTGGACAAAAATACAATACCCATTCCTATTAAAAACAATAGAAATGAGGGGGGCAGCTGGGTAGCTCAGTGGATTGAGAGCCAGGCCTAGAGACAGAAGGTCCTAGGTTCAAATCCGGCCTCAGATACTTCCCAGCTGTGTGACCCTGGGCAAGTCACTTGATCCCCATTGCCCACCCTTACTAATCTTCCACCTATGAACCAATAGACAGAAGTTAAGGGTAAAAAAAAAAACAAAAAAAAAAACAAAAAAAAAACAATAGAAATGACAGGAACAAATGGGTGATTTTCTAAAATGATAAGTAGTATCTACCTAAAATTTTCAGCAAATATCATCAGCAAAGGGACAAATTAGAAGCCTTCACAATAAGATGAGGAGTAAAGCAAAGATGCCCATTATCACCACTATTATTTAATATTCTATTAGAAATGCTAGCTTTAGCAAAAAGGAAAGAAGAAGAAATTGAAGGAATTAAAATAGGCATTGGGGAAACTAAACTATCATTCTTTGCAGATGATATGATGGTATACTTAGAGAATTCTAAAAAATCAACTAAAACAAGTCAGAATAATTAATAAAGTTGAAATTAGTAAACTTGAAATAATTAGTAAAGTTTTAGGATACAAAATATATCCAAATAAATCATCAGCATTTCTATATATTACCCAAAAGTTCAGCAGCAAGGGATAGAAAGAGAAATTCCATTTAAAATCACTCTAGACAATAAAAAAGTAAACCTAAAAAAAAGCATTAAAAATCCTTTTACCTTTATATTTATTTTAAATAAAAAGTTTAATTTTTTATAACAATACTCTCTTTAGTGTTCCTTGTACCTGGCCCTGAAGGGAAGTTCATCTTTGAACTTCATTTCACTTTACCACTGAAGATACTTTTGATAACATCTATCAAAAGTATCAGGAATCAATTTTGAACCTTTATTTCCTAGGTCATTGTTTGCCCTATTTTATTTTTACAGATACCACCTTATACCTATCAGATTATTGACCAATATGATAGTAAAGGAAAGCAACAAATGTAGGAAAAAATTTTACAAAATTGGGACTCAGTGCATTTTTGGTGGAGTTGTGAAATGATCCAACCATTCTTGAGGACAATTTGGAACTATGCTCAGAGGGCTATAAAATTCTGCATGTCCTTTGATCCTTAATACCACCATTGGGTCTGTATACCAAAGAGATAATAAAAAGGGGGTGAGGAAAGGACCTACTTGTCCAAAAATATTTGTAGCACATTTTTTATGATGGGAAAGAATTAAAAATTGAGGAGGCGTCCCTCAATTGGGGAATGACTGGACAAATTGTGCTATATGTTGTTGATAGAATATTATTTTGCATTAAGAAACAATGAACAAGATGATTTCAGAAAAAAGCTGGAAAGATCTGCTTGAACTGATGCATGATGAACCAAGAGAATATTATACAAATTAACAGCAATCTTGTATAATGATTATCAGTGAAAACTTGGCAGCTTTCAGCAAAAGATCTGGGACAATTCTGAAAGACATGACAGGGAATGCTAGCCATCTTCAGAGAAAGTACTGTTTAGTGAGATGGATGTGGATGAAAGCATACTATCTTTCACATCAGTGTATTTATGGATTTATCTGGAGGTTTTGGTTTTATGAGTGAGCTCTTATAACAATGTCCAAGATGGAAGTGTGTTTTGCATAAGAGTACATGTATGACTCAAATCAAATTGCTTACAATCTTAGAGTGGGGGGGAGGGAAGGGTGACAGTTTGGATCTCATAATTTTGGAAAACATATGTTGAAAATTATTATTACATGTGACTAGTAAAATAAAATATATTTGAATTTAAAAAAAGAAAAGAAATAATGAGTAGGACAGTAAAGTTTGTGGGAACTTTTGAGCAAGGTGGCTCAAGGAATTGATATCCAGATGAGAGGTGCTGGGTTCAAATTTGACTTTAGATACTTTCTAGCTGTGTGATTGGGGAAGTCACTTAACTTCTATTGCCTAGTCCTTACCACTCTTCTGTTTTGTAATCAATACGTAATATTGATTCCAAGATTCCATAGATTCCAATACTATGTATTGATTCCAAGTCAGAAGGCAAGGTTAAAAGAGAAAGAAAGAAAAGAAAGAATGAGTAGGTTATTTTTTTTTTGAGTAGGTTATTTTTAATGGAAAGTTGTGTATAAAATCATGAAGAGTAAAATGCAAAGAACCAAGAGAACCTTATATACAGGAACAGAAATATTGTTTGAAGAAAGAATTGTATGCATCTACCTACAGAGAACTAATTAATAAATAGAAATAAGCAAGACATAACTTTATATACGTGTATATCTTTTTTGCCAAATGATGCCTGCTTTAATGGAGGAGGAGAGAGAAGGAGAGAGTTACCTGGGTATTTTAATATAATAAACAAATAAGTACATTTATCCTTTTAAAACTATATCAACAGGATAAAATAAGTATGTATCCTTCTTAAAGAAAGAGCTTGTTATTTGCCTTTCATGTATTCCCATCATTTAATACAGCAACTATCTCATAATGAGTCCTTAGAAAATATTGATTAACTTACCAGCTGGATTTTACTGTTTGATGGGGAGAGCTACCAACCTTTCCTTTCTAGCTCCACTTACTTGTCCTAGTCTAATCCACTTGTTCACAGGTTCCCAGAAACTTTACAGTCCTCGATGTGATGCAAGGATGCATTTCATAATCATATCATGAAATAAAATAGATTAGACGGGAGTCACGTGGGGCTCAGCTCCTGATAGAGAATTAAGCTCTAGGGTCAGCTCAGAGCTACACCACCAAAATATGCTTTTCCCAATCTATCCTACAGCATTGTTGTTGCAGTAAAAGAGCTGGCCAAAAGGCCAGAGAAGCTGCACGCCCAGACACCTCTCACAGAAGGATTGGTCCCCACAAGTCACTGTGATAACGCCTGTAAGCACATTGAGGAAAAATTGGCTAGATGCCCAGGAGCTATAGGGGAGCTGCTGCTGAGATTTCAGATCGGCTCATGTCTCCTATAGGAACAGCTCTGAAGGCAGCCAAGCACCCAAGAGCCCAAGCAGCCTGGCCTCCCCCTGTGATCAGATGCAGCTGTGCTGATGGGTAATTTTTTTTTTTTGTAATACTCTTCCTTTTTGCCATGTGCCCTAGCAGCTTTCTGTCCAGGGGGGTCTGCCCAAAAGGACCAAGAACCAGAGACTCCTCAACCCTTCCCTCAATCATTTATAGCTGTACTTAACTGTAAAATGGGATAATAACATGCACTGTGACCATTATCATAGTTGTAATAAGTGGATAACGTGTCTAATAAATGGAGCTTGTGTTACAAGTGAGTCACCTGGGCCTGGGAGCCTCTCAGTACAGTAGCAGGTGATTTGGGGATGTCAGGGATGTGTAGCCTGAGCTGTGATGCCCAGTTGGTCTCCCTGCTACCTAAAGGCTCTTTTAAGGTGGAGAGTGAGGGGCCCCTCCCTGCTGGAGTGAAAACAGAGCTCAATAGGAAATGAAGCTCACACACTTCCTGAATAAAATGGAGGCTTGCCCAGTACTTCCTTTAAAGTGAACTGGTTGATATTCTCCCCTCTCCTCAGCCCTTTAGCCCAAGATGATGTTATGATAATTACAGAAACTCTCAGTTTCAGGCTAAGCGTTTATATTAACAGGGAAGGGAAAACTGAGGTAAGAGGGTTTAAGGCTCTTGAAAGGCTGTTGCTAGGGGCAACTGGTAAGTCTTGGCTATGGACCTAGAAGGTAAGGTCAGGCTGAGGGAACCAGCCCTCAGCCAGAGATAATCTGACACAGCCCTGATGTTGTATGATCCACCAGCTAACAGATATCATTGTTAAATTGGCTTGGGGATGTCCCTATTGCTAGGCTGCCCTAATCTAAATCCTGCCCATGTTCCACCTCCTTTCCCCTCCCAGGGTCCCCAAGGGGAAATCAGGGGGTAGCTGGGTGTCTGGGTGAGGTAAAGGAAATCAGAACCCCCAGGAGTTTTTATAGTCCCAGCTCAACTGTCAGCTCTGGGGACTGGCACCTGCCTGGCCAGAGTTTCATTGTCCTAACTGACAAGATTGCCTAGGGTAGTATTTAAAATGCAAGAAATCTTGCATGAATCCTGCATTACATAGTCCATCTGTGAGATTGAAATAAAAGCATGATAAAGGGGTTTGAAAACTGTAACCTGCTATATGCAAGAAAGGACTTAGCAGCATTTAGAAAACTATAATTATTTATAATCAACTATTTTATGTGTCTATTATATATATGCATATATATACATTTCTAATATTAACAAGATGCTAGTATTGTAGCTACTATACTATGTGTATATATATACATGTATATGTGTGTATATATATTTCTGTATATATACACATATATATTTCTAAAATACTATATGATTACTAGGATCTTGTTAATATTAGAATTGTATATGTTCCCCAGTGACCAAACCCCTTTCTGGCCATCTATTTTATTTCCAGAAAATAACATATGTTGTTGTTCAATTGTTTTCGGTTGTGTCAACTCTTTGTGACCCCATTTGGGGTTTTCCTGGCAAAGATACTGGAATGGTTGCCATTTCCTTCTCCAGCTCATTTTATTGAGGCAAACAGGGTTAAGTGACTTGCCAAGGGTCACACAACATGTTAGTGTATGAGACTGTATTTGAACTTTGGTCTTCCTGATTCCAGACCTAGCACTCTCTCAGCTGTGCCAACTAGCAACCCTGAAAGTTTGAGATGACTAAGAGGCAGATGGTGTTTTGTCCTTCATTTGTTTCAATTGTGTTCCATTCTTTGGGACCCCATTTGGGGTTATCTTTTCAAAGAACCTGGAGTGGTTTGCCATTTCCTTCTCCAGGGGATTTTACAGATGAAGACTGAGGCACACAGGCTTAAGTACATAGCCCAGAATCAAACAGTTCATAAGCATCTGAAGCCACACCTTATTTATTTATTTTAATAGAGAAGATTTACAGCAGTTTATTTGGTGGTTGCAAATAACTGGAAATAAGGGATGTCCAAAGAACTAGAAATAAGGGTGTCCATCAATTGGGAAATGGATATATAAGCCTGGCATGTGAATATAATGGAATACTATTGTGTCACGAGAGAAGCTCAGTTCTGAGAGGGCAACCTGAGTGGAAGAAAGGCACCTCTCCACTGGGAGAAAGATGAGGACCTGCCCCCACAGAAGAGAACGCAACCCAATGCAAGTCAGCTGCAGGCCAAGCCAAGTGGAGGTAAGGGGGTGGCAGGACTCAACTGGACACTGGCATAGAGTGAGCCCTGCCTCTGGTGAGGCCAGGCTTTAACTCAGAAAAATGAGTCTTCTCAAATTCAGACCCATCCCTCTATCCACCACATCATTTAGTTGCCCATATACACAAGGTCATAAATGATGGAGGTGGTGGGAGACCCAAGTGGAGAGGTGGCACAAACAAAGGTTTCCCTCAGGAAACCAATATCCATGAATCCTTTCTCCTTGGCCTCTTTAAACTCCCAATTTCTTTTGAAGAATAAACCAAGTATTAACTCCTTGCAAGAGGTCTCAATGCCTCTCATGCATCATCTTTTTTTTGTGTTGTGAAAATGCTTACTTATCTGGGAGCACGCTCCATCCCTCTAATAGATTATGAGTTCCTTTAGGGCAGAGATTGTTCTACTCTGTAGCTCAGATACTTAGCAAAAGTTCCTGTCATTTAATAGGGGCTACATAAATGCTGATTTATTGATTGGTATATTTGGGATTTTTGAAGATCATAAAATCAAAGATTCCAAATAAGGGCTCTTAACCTGGAATTCAAAAGCTTCTTGAAGCATTGTGTCTGTAAATGCATGCACAAATATAGTACATAGATGCATACAGATACATATATACATATATGCTTACATACATATATATACATACAAAAATTAGATTTTTGTATTTCAATATGATTAATTTCTTTGGTAATCCCATATATTATATTTTATTCCTTTAAAACTATTATTTTGAGAGAGTGTCCATAGATTCCACTGGAGATTCAAAAAGGTCCAAGGCACAAAGAAGGTAAGATCCCTTTCTTAGAACTAGAAGGCACCTTAGAGATCACTTAGTTCAACACATTCATTTTAGCGATTTGGAAACTGAGGTTTAGAAAAGTGACTCATCCATGATCACACAGTGAGGATTTCAACTTAAATCTTTTCCAATACTATCATCTTTGTGCTATGCTTTGCCTTTTAAACATATAGCTTAAGTAGCTACTGTCATATTTGTGCAATGAATTATTGCAATTCATTATTTAACCATGAGGTTTTTGTTTCCCTGTTCAACATGGGGTTGAGTAGCTAAAACAAAAAACCTACTCAATTATGGTTTTGTCAGGCAAAGGTATATATGAAACTAGGTTTCAGAGAAATGAGGACACAATCTTTAAATTCCTATTAATTATTTCCCTCTTCATAGCATAGGGTATGCCATAATAGATGGTTAATAAATGGGTTATTTTTAGTTGAAAGTCTGAGCTTCTTGAGTAAGAAGAAATCCTTGGTTTTTGTCATAATGGTAACTTATACTTTTTTAAGAAGCCACAAAATATTTTCCTTTCTGTCCTCGTTAAGTACAACTGTCTTTAATTCACTCCTTCTGCCTTTCATTCAATAAACATGTGCTGAACACCCACTGTGTGCAAGCTGTCCACTCTGTGGGGGATAGGAAGATGAAGATAACATGGGCTCTGCCCTCAAGGACATCATAAGGTAGGCGGTATCTGCCCATTGGGAGTTTAGTATCCTTTCCAAAAAAGATAAAAGTTTCTTCATTCATAGCAATTAAAAAAAAAAAAAGGAAAAGAAAAACCCTCTAGCAATTTTCAGAACACCAATGGATTTAATGACTAAGCAGGAAGCTGATAGTGTTGTCAGAAGAGCAGGAATGATGGAAAAGGGCCTAGTAACTGGTTCTTTCTTTCCGGTTCCAGCCTCATGCTATTAGCAATGTTTGAACCCACACTGGGAATGGAGGGCTCTACTTTGTTTTGTGCTTTTAATTTAAGGGTATGTAGTTTTCCTTAATCACAATTTTCAGATAAATAACTCTACCATTACCAGCCTGTTAGGACATTTTCAAGTCTCAAAACCTTTTCTTCAATAACAAAATCTGTGAGGGTTAATACTTATTTTGCTGCAATTTTCTGAAAGCACAATTTAGCTTCTCTGAAAAAAAGACATTGAATTGATGCAAATGATGATTTTGAATAAGCTCATTCCATTTCTCGTGAATATGTGTGATCAGTATTTCGATACTATCATTCCTGAAATTTCCCCATGGAGAGTTGAGAGGAAAAAAGTATTTAATTTCTTTATCAATTATTATCCTTTCTAATCTAAGAAGGAAAAAAAAACCCTTAGAATTTCAAGGCACATTGCCTTGCCCTTGTGGGTCGGAAACTATGGAAATGGACTCAACTGTTGCCTAGAGTCAACATTATACCAGAGATACTCATTAAGGGCAGTACCTGATTAAAAAAAAAAAAGAGAGAAAAAGTTGTCTTTTTTTTTTTTTTTTTTTTGAACCTCAGCACACAGCATAGTGTCTGGTAAATAGTTGTCACTTAATGAATGATTTTTGACTGAATGACTCACGGAGTTAACCAAACCACACAAAAATTTTAGCATGTTTTCCATCGTGGCAAATGAGTACAGGCTCCCAGATGGTATGAATGAATGTTTGCATGGTCAAATCAGGAAGTCTTCTTATATGATCATGCAGTTAAGAATTACCTGATTCACTTGGCCAAGGGCATTGATGACTATTGACTGATATCCTTGTTCATCCTTATTCATATCCTTTGTGGACTTTAGAATTAACTCTGAGCTTCACTGCCAAACTAATATTGTTCAGAGGAAGGCAACCAGGATTGTGAGGATACTTGAAACTATGGTGTAAAAAGATTGCTTGGAGCCATTGAGAATATGTTGTCTGGACAAGGGAATGCTTACAGTCTCTTCCACTGCATGAAGATATTTTAAACACCATTGATTATATCATGCTTGAATTTTTTTTCATGTTGAAATACTCAAGAGGAGTGGAGAATAATAATTAGATTTCAACTGAGTTGCTGAAAATAATTAACAAATATTTAATTGTAATGGTGTATAATCTTGGTCAGTAATTATACTATTATTCTGCTTTTATACAGAATGTAGAATTGGGAGCAATAGACAGAAGTTGAAAAGAAGATAATGGCTCTATGTATGAGAAAACAATCATAGAATGAGAGCTATACAAAACTCAGGAGGGAGTGGGCTTCTCCTTAATGGATCTCTTCAAGGAGACTAAATGACTGTCAGAGCTGTTGGAAATGGTATTCTTTTTCAATAAATCAGTCACTATTAGTTAAGCATTTACTTTTAGGAGCTGTTAGGTGGTGCAGTGGATATAATACCAAACGTGGAATTAGGAAGACCTAAGTACAAATCCTAGCAGTGTGACCCTAGGTAAGTCACCTAACCATGTTGGCATTAGTCTCCTCATCTTTAAAAATGAGCTAGAGAAGAAAATGGCAAATCACTCCAGTATCTTTGCCAAGAAAACTTCAAATGGAGTCAGACAAGAGTGAAATGACTGAACAAGTATTTACTATATGCTAGGGACTATTTTATAGGAGACAACATGGGATACAAAGACAAACATGAAACCCTTTATACTTTAAAGGAGCTTATGTCTAATTGGGAGTGGCAGGGGAAAGGGGAATTGATAAACTGTGTATATGTAAGCAGATATAAAATAAATACAAAGCAGTTTCGTGGTGGCAATGACAAGCAAATCGGGGATCATGGAAACCTTCATATACAAAGCAACATTTCAGCTGAATTTTGAAGAAAATAGCATATTTTAAGAAATGAAGGGAAGGAGAAAAATGTATTCTGATTATGGAGTACAGCTAGTACAATGGCATGGGTCAAAAGATGGAGAGACAAGCAAGAGAAACAGCAAGAAAGCCTGTTTGGACTTTAGATAGCTGAAAAGGTAAGTTTAGAAAACAGAGAAGTTTCTATTTGGTCATAGAGGTAAAAGTGAACTAGTTGAGTTTGCTGGATAGGGGAATGAGATAGTCCTGTGCTTTGGGAAAATCACTTTGACATCTGTGAAGAGGAGGATTTGGGAAAGAAGAGAAAGTTTAGGCAGAAACACCACTTAAGAGGTATTGAAATAGTCTAGAATAGAATTATTCTTCTTGAATTAGAGTACTTACATAAACAAAAAGAAGGAATGGAGGCAATATGTGAGGGATATATAGATAAAAGAGACAGAGTTTGGCGTGTGTGTGTGTGTGTGTGTGTGTGTGTGTGTGTGTGTGTGTGTGTGTGTGTGTGTGTGTAGGGTAAGAAGTAGGGTAAGAATTCAAGGACAACATCAAGGTTACAAACCAAGGTATGAAAAAGGATAATGGTAACCTGCAATCAAAACAAGCACGTTCTAAAGAAAAGAGGTTATGGGGGGAAAGAGAATGAGTTGAGTCTGAGATTCCTTATAATACATCCAATTGAAATGTCTAATAAATTAGTTGGAGATAGAGGAATCTGAAGTAGAGATACCGAGGCAGAAGGCATACATCAGAATGTCTGTTGCAAAGAAATGATAATTGAACTCCTGGGAGCTGAGAAGTTCACTAAGAGAGGGTCTAGGATAGAGCCTTAAAATAAACTCTCTGTTACATGAATGATAAACCAGGAAAAGATCTTGAGAAGATGGGTTAGAAAGGAAGGATAGAAAAAAGTAATCAGTGTTACAAAGAGCCAGAGAAGAGAGTATCTTTAAGAAAAGGATAGTTAATAGAATTAAATTCTGAAAAAATCTCAATAACGATGAGGACTGAAAAAAGACCATTAAATTTAATCAGATACAGTTCGGCCTGGATGAAATTTGAAGTCTCTTTCAACTTTGATATTCTGTGATCCTACAAGGCTTCATAGGGTCTCTAAAGTATTCTTGGTATGGATCAGAGCCTTTTATAACTCTTGAAATATAGAAATTCCTACATGGTCTTTTTGATTCTGATCTTTTTATTTATTTTAATGTTTCATTTAAACCTTTGATTATCACATCACATATCCATTTATATATGTATACAAATATACATATAACAACTCCATATCTATTGAATATCAAATTCCTTTAGATGATATTTGATGTAAATATTATCTTTAATAAACCATTTGCATTCTTTTTGATATTATTGATATAATTTTGAAATTTCATATAATAAAAATGCGTATTCATTTTTTTATGAGAACCTCTATCCTTTGGTTAAGAATTCTCCCCTTGTCCATGCTTATGAGGGAAACTTCAATTGTTTTCCATAATGTAGCCCTTTATGTTAATCACATTTCCCTTTGACGTTATTGTGGAATATGCTATAAAATTCTGGTCCTGCTTGACTCTTTTCAAAGAAACACTCAAATTTTTTAAAAAGCAACCTTTGTAGTATATAAATGTTTCCTTCTCAACTCCGACTACGGAAGGGCAGATTTAAGACACTGTTGAGTAGAACAGTGGTTTATCAATGTGACCAACTAAGTAAAAGGCACATGTAAAACTTTATCTTCTATTAAAATTGAATGAGGTTATGTTTTATAACCTTAGCTAGATCCTAAAAGTTCTGTTTCTATCAACTCTCAATACCATTCTCCACATTAATCATTCCAAATTATCTCACTTTCCTAAATACAATTTCGGTACTAGAAGGGCATTTAGTAATCTAATCAAACTATTTCTGAAGAGAAATGTCTTCTATGAGTGACTGACAAAAAATTATCGAAATAGTGCTTAAAGACCTCCATTGATGGTAGATCTACCTGCTCCAAAGGCAGTCCTGTTCACATTCAGTCAGCTCTTCCACACTCTTCTGGACCTTTCCATAGATGGAGTCAAAGCCTGTCTCCTTAAATATGCACTAAATATTCTTGAACACAATACAACTGACATTTATATAACACTTTAAGGTTGGCAAAGAGCTTTCCTCAAACCAACGCTCAGATTTGGGCAATGATTATTGTTAACATCTCCAACTTGCAGAAAAAGAAACTGAAGCAGAGAGAATTTAAATGACTTGACCAATGATCTACAGCTCATTTTAGAGCCATAAAGGCCATCCTGTAAGCGTAACTATTTATGAGGAATCCAGATTCCATCCCCTTCTGCCCCCATATTTCATAGGTGGGGCATGAAAAGATGGAGAACACTTGATGGTATCCTCATTTCTTCTTCTCTACCCCTTGAGACTGATCCCCAAAATTCACAGTTGCATTCTCTTTTTCCAACTAGTAAAATACTAGATATGATATTAAGATCGGAAATATTGGAATATTAGCAATGTAAAACAACATACGTGTTGTCTCTCCTGAAAGAACATGACCTCTTCAAGGTCAAGAACTCTTTTATTTTTGTCTTTCTATATTCTTATTCCCTGATGTTGTCCAGTAGTTAATTAACTTGGTCATTAAGAGCAATCTAAGAGTTAATTTTTTTTAGGAAGATCCACCTACAATCAATGATTCTTAGCATCTCAGAAAAGATGATGCATTCCTTCAAAGGTTGGCTTATTGTGATATATCAAAAGAAAAAGACATGTTCTCTAACCATTGAACTATTAAACAATGTTATGACTAAAATTCTCTGGAGACCATATCTTGATTCATAATTATTTTTTAAGTAATAAAAAGTGAGCTGGAGAAACCAAAAGCACAAGCTACATGTGGCTGGCTATTCTTTTAGCTGATTCCTCCCTGAGCCTACTGTACCAGTCCTGAGTCAGACCTTAGCATGCCAGCTTTCTCTTAGCCACATCCTCCATTCATGATTTCAAGGCAAGAAGGCCATATTCCTCTCAAATCAAATTTATGTTTGTTATGTCCCCTTCCTGAGCCCCTCAGATTAGAGTACTCTAACCTCAGTACAGACAAGAGGCAGATCTTCCAGACACCAGGAATCACAAACAGTTTTTAGAATGGCCACAGAGCAGCAGTACAGTGTCTCCCAGGTTAGTAGACAAAAACAAGGAGGACTCCACCTGTTATCTTAGAAAGATACAGTTCAGAAGTTCAGAAGTAAGACTCTTTACTTTAAAATCAAAAAGATTGTATTGGAGTACAACAAAGGAGTAGAGATTAATATCAAATTTCCACAGCAAGGAGAGTATTGTCATCCTAGTCTCTTGTAGAATAGTAATAAACTATGCCTGCTCCAAAGAATAAGAAAACAAATAAAACAGAGATGGAAGGGCTCTCAGAGACCACCTAGTCCAACTCTCCCATTTTATAGATTAGAAAAATGAGGTAGAGATAAGTTAACAATTCTTCTACATTCACACAAGAAAGCACAGGTTTTGAACCCAGTTCCTCTGATTCCAGAGCCAGTACTTTCTCCAATATATTATGCTCCTTCCCTAGGATTCATTGTTGGTAGCAAATGTAAGTGATCTCTTGACATTCCTTAGAAGCTTAGGATTCATAGTGCTAATTACACCACAATAAAGAGTTAATCATGAAAAGCATTGATATGGCAATTTAATTCTTGGAGGGTAGTCACCTTGAGATAGAGAAGAAGTGACAGAGAAAATCTACCAAGGTTAAAATGACCTCATTTCTGCTGATTCAAATAAGGAAAAATAATAGAGTCAGAAGGAACCTGGAGTAGGAGGGAGAAGGGAATAAACTTTTTTATAGTGTCTACTACGTGCCAGATGCTGGGCTAAAAGCTTTACAAATATCTCATTTGATCCTCAAAACAACTTGGTTAAGACTTTCATCTTATCATTGAAGAACTGAATTTAACAGAGGTTGTGATTTGCCTAGAATCATATATCAAGTTAGTGCGAGGGACCAGATTTGAACTCCAGGCCCAGTTTTCTATCCAATTTATCACCCAGATGCCTGAAAAAATGTTGCTAGTCCCTTTAAAAATCCAAGGAAGTAAAATGAAGGAATTAGGGTAACTCATTCTGCTTTCGTTTCTTTTTCCAGTAGAAATACCTAGTTTTAGAGGGAAAAGGTGAATAAAAAGATGAGCAGTTTCTTACATAAAGGACGTTGATGACTAGACTGTGGGTTTCTGAATTAGAATCATATAGTCCTTGCAATAAATGGACTACATCTTCAAAAAATCAGGAAGACTATATTAGGGAGAAAATCATCAATTAGCCCTTGCCAGATACAACTGATATTGACACAAAAGGTTAAAGTTCAAAATTTACAAGTTACTTGGAAAAGAATTCATTGATTCTCTTTTCTTTGTTGATGAAAGTCTTATGTTGACAGAACAGAGGAATGTCTAGCTTTCTTTCATTAGATATTTGACAGAGCTTCCCACAGGATCCTTTATGAAAAAGATAAAGAAATGGAAATGGAGGGGACAGCTGGGTGGCTCAGTGGATTGAGAGCCAGGCCCAGAGATGGGAGGTCCTGGGTTCAATCTGGCCTCAGAGACTACCTAGCTGTGTGACCCTGAGCAAGTCACTTCACTCCCATTGCCTAGCCCTCACCACTCTTCTGTCTTGGAACCAATATTGTGTATTGGTTCCAAGACAGAAGGTAAGGGTTTAAAAAAAAACCAAAGAATTGGAAATGGGTTTTATGATATCCAAGTTAGATGATTTACATATACCTCAATTAATTAGTCCATCAATCGATTAATCAGTAAGGATTTATTAAGTATTTTTCAGTTACAAGAGATAAAAAGACAACATACAAAAACACACATGCACCAAAAAAGTGAAATTCCTAATCTTAAGAAACTTCTATTCTCTCAGGAAAAGAATTAAATATGCAAAGGCCCCTTGGAGGCATTCCTCCCTACCTGCACTAAAACTAGACTTTAAGGGACCCAGAGGGTAGTCATTACCTCAGATTCTAGGGGTAAACCTGTAACTATTCCTATTACAAGAGTTTGTGAGCCTCCCACAGTGAGCTTCCCATGAACATTCCGACAATAAACTTAATTAGCTTTTAGAAAAGGCAAAGTTATGTAGTAATAAAAGTTGGTACTAACAACCTTGCCAAAGGCCTGGCATGAACTGTCCACAAAATACACCCATAGGGAGAGCAGCACCCATAGGAAGAGTGGACCCAAACTCAGATTGCAGCGGTAGGGAGGAAGCATGTGTGTGGGACACACGAGTGGCAGTATTGACTCTAACTCCTAGTCCTGGAAGTCCTTTCTCACTCTGTAGAATTCTCATATAGATCCTCTTAGGAATAGTTTCTCCTGTGTGGTCCATCAAAGGGTCTCTAAAGCAAAGCTACTTTCTTGAGTCTTTAACTGGCCCTCTTCTCTGTGACCTAGAGTTATTTTCCTTGAGGAAACTTCCTCTCTCTGGTGTCTCTGTCCCTATGTCTGTGTTTGGTTTGTCCCTGTCCCTCACTGAATATAATCCCACTGGTTCTGTAGCTCTGATAATATGACTGATGGGCATGGGAAAGGGTGGAGGGAGGAAGCCATCTGCTTCAAATCCCTGCTGTTCTCTGGTATAGGTGAAGAGGTATGTCTTCACAAATTGTTCCACATATGGAAGCTTCAAAACCAAAATTTGTTTGTTGTTTTTACATGTGTGCCCAAGAAGCACAGCTGAGATTGTCTCAGCTGTTCATAAGATGTTTCCTACGAGAAACCAGCTGCCTTCATCTAAATGATAAAGCCCTAAAATTCTCTCAAACTGATCAAAGACATCATACAATATTGTAGTAATAGGCAAAGTCCTCAACACATACTTCATACCTAATTACCTCTGGAAACTACTGTGATTATATTAACCTATGATGGGAGGAAAACTTTCTTTCAAATAGATGGAGAATAAATAAAGTATTAACCCATAGCACATATAAAGTAGTTAAATGTAGTTTAGGAGGGAGAGCAGTAGCATCGGGAGGGATCAGTAAAATGTTTGTGTAGGATGTGGTATTAGAGAAACATGTTGGAGGAATATAGAGGGTCTCCCAGCTTGAGATGAGGAAAGAGTGAGTTCCAGGAATGAGAGACATTCTGGGGGGTAAGTAGGGGAAAGCACAAAGATAGAGAAGAGATGGCATGTGTGAGGAATAAAGAGAAGACCAAGTTAAGTGTTTGGAGAGTGGTTCTCTTTGGATAGCTAAGAAGAGAAAGAAAAGCTACCAAGATGAAAAAGAATCCATTTCTTCTGATTCAAATGGAGCAAAATAATAGAGTCAGAAGCAACCTATAGCGGAAGGGAGAAAGGGGTAAGCATTTAGATAGCATCTACTATGCGACAAGTGCTGTGCTAAAAGCTTTATAAATATTATTTCATTTGATCCTCAAAACAACTCTGTTAGGTAGGTGATCTAAGAACATAGAAAGGGGGATGTAGAATGAGGTTGAAACTACACTGAAAGGTAAGTTTGAAAAGAGCTGTAAAAGTCAAACAGATGAGCTTATATTTTATCACAGAGAACATGGGGAGTCAACTGTAGTTTATTAAGTAAGACATTGATACGTTCAGATCTAAGCTTAATAAAAATCCCATTGACAGCTATGAGAAAAACAGACTGGAGAAGAAACAGCTGATACAGGGAGAGCAAGTAGTGCGGTCCTTCAAAGAGTCCCTTCAGTAGGTTAGAAGCAGCTGAACTATGGTGTTAGCTGTGAGTATATAGAAAGAATTATGTGTGGGAGACATTGGAAAGGCAGAAATGGAAAGATTTGGCACCAGATTAGATAGGTATTCAGGATGAAGGAAAGTAAAGAAACAAAGATCATATAAAGAGAACAAAACTGGAAGACTGAAAGAATGGTCATGCCTTCAAAAGAAGATGACTTTCTACAAATACATGTTTATAATCATATTGGGCACTCCCTGTGATAAGACATCTGTTTTTATGGCTCCCTAAATGACTCACTATTTCACACACCATGGTAGTGTACCCCTACTCAAACTTCAATGACTTCCCTTCCCACTTTGAGCTGAGAATCTTGCTTCATAATAACCTGAAAACATTGAGGTCATTCTACAAGAGATCCCTTTTCTGCTTTCTTATCTCACATCACGCAGATGATATCTACTATGTCTTCCTTCCCCTCTGTCTCATAGGAAAAGATGGTCCTTCTTCTTGCCAAGGCTAACCTCTTTACATTACAAGTGATCTCATTTAAGGCAAGAGCCAGAGAAATAGGTCTAGCCTGAAGAGGAAATGTGGCAAAGGAAGAACAGTGAGATTGGTTACTTCCAGAAAAACAAATAGCAGGTACATAGCTAGGTCAGATTGTTTATAAAGAAATATTATGTTATAGATGGAAAAAAGTAAATAAAGATTTTAAATATTAATAAGATTTTTTTTAACCCTTGTACTTCGGTGTATTGTCTCATAGGTGGAAGATTGGTAAGGGTGGGCAATGGGGGTCAAGTGACTTGCCCAGGGTCACACAGCTGGGAAGTGGCTGAGGCCGGGTTTGAACCTAGGACCTCCTGTCTCTAGGCCTGGCTCTCACTCCACTGAGCTACCCAGCTGCCCCCTATTAATAAGATTTTAATTCTAAAATATTTCAGAAAATTTCACAAATCTATAAAATTAAGCCATTCCCTAATAAAAGCATACGGATAGTTTCCAAAAGAAGAAATGCAAATAATCAAACAGCACCTAAAATTGTTTTCAAAATCATAATTAGCCAAAGAAATGCAAATTAAAACAACTCTAAAGTATCACTTCATAATCATCAAATTAGCAAAGATGTTAAAAGATGAAAAAATTCAGTGTTGGAGGAAATGCAGGAAGACACACATGCTAATTTACTCCTGTTGTAACTGTGAATTGGTCCAACCCTTCAGGGAAAATCATTTAGAATAAGTCAAAGAAAGTTATTAAATTGTTTATAGAATCATAGAATTTCAGAAGTTAAAAGTACTTCAATAGTCTTCTAATCAGATCTCTATCTCTTTATCTAAACTATCTATATATCAGTCTATCTATATCTGAAAAGCTATACCTGTAATTAAAAAATTTTAAATGTGGTCATACATATTGTATTTGAGAACTCCAGAACACCATCTCCAGAAGTAGTTCATTCCATATGGAAGCTTTAATCACTTGGAAGGTTTTAGTGACATCAAATTTGAATCTGCCTCTTTATAACTTTCAGTCAATGTTCTTTATTCTATTTACTATAGACTAAATATCACATCTCTGATCCCTCATCCACATGACAACCATCTAAATATTTTGAGATAGTTATTATACTTCCTTGAATCTTCTCTTCTCTGCATCTAATATTACTGGTTTATTTACTCTCTCTTCATAACACATGGACTCAACATTCTTTACTCCAGGAACTATCTGAATTTTTGATGTCTTAATATCCTTAAAGCAATCTAATCTCATTGCCCTTCTCTTACCACATTTCCTACTTGCCTAGAACTAGATCTCTGGATTTTGCCTTAAAATAAAAAAGCCATTGGAACTTTAAACTAGTTTTACATGAAGTAATCCAGTTACCATCTTTATCCTCAAACACAGTGATATCCAATGTTTTGTTTTTATAAAATTTATAAAATCGTAGTCCATATACCCTCTTCTCTTTCTCATGCCTCCAGCTCTTCCACCTCCATTTCTTTCCTTACTCTGTTATAGTTCTGGCTGTTCACCGTATTGTATTAATTCAAAATTGTTCCCTCTCTTGTATCTTCCTTGCAGTAGTGGAAGGACTGAACAGAATACTACAGAAATGGCATGAAGAGTATAGAAGGGATATCAAATCTTTCTTCCCAAAAGTTGTGCTTCTTCTAATTGAGTCCAAGATGAAATTTGCTGTTTTATGGCTACCATTTCAAACTGCTGATTGCTTTTGAGTCTGAGGTCTGCTAACATCCCATATCTTTTTCAAAAAGAATGTTGTTTCTTCATATCTCCCCCATCCTAAATTAGTGGCTTCAAGAAAGAAATATGTTGAACCTAAGAAATATTGAAACATAAGAAATAAGTTAAATATTAGATTCAACTCAATTGAATTTGGTCCTACTGGATTTAGTCCAATGTACTAGTCTGTTGTCACAGTCTTTTAAACTAATTACACTGTGATTCAGGATATTAGCTATCCCTTCCAAGTTTGTGCCAACTGTAGATTTGATGAGTGCATTGTCTGTAATTTTACCCAAGTCATTCATAACAATGGTAAATAATACTCATTCAAGCTGGTTTACCTGGGGCTCTCTACTAAGAATCTACTGCTGAGCTGACATTGGACTATTAATAATCACTGTATAGTTTTCCAACTAGTTCCTCAAACATCTGATTAAATTATATTCTAGTCCACATTTCTCCACCTTTTCCACAAAAATGATATGAGATGCTAAAGTCTAGGATAACTTTATCTAAAGCATTCCCTTTAATATCCATGTTAAAAAGGGAAATTAATTTACTCTGAGACAGCTTATTCTTGGCAAAACCAGACAGATTGACACTTTGTTGTTGTGATTCCAGTTTCATCTTTTTGATATTTATTATAAATTTTCCTGAATTTAATGATATCTCCTACAGGAATTGCAATCAATACCATGAGTCTTTGCTTTGAAGACTCTCTGATCTGTACTTTTTACTTTTCTTAAAAAATCAAGACATTCGCTTTCTTTAAAAGTCTCACAATACCTATTCCATTTTAAAACTGTTTTCAGGTTTATAGAACTGAAAAGGAGGATGGGATAAAGGATTTTAATTGTAGGCCAAATTTCTGTTATGTCAAAATAAAATGCATTGCTAATAGACAACTATCTTTAAAAAGCCATGTAGAGGGACAGCAGGTCATCCTAAGATTTAAGGTTGGTTTGGGACTTAGAAATGCCTGGGTTGAAATTCTGCATCTGCAATTATTAGCTCTGTAACTAGAGATGCTATTTACATTCTCAGAGCCTCAGTTTCCCCTCATGTAAAACAGATAACAACATATTATAGTACCCAACTTAAAGGGTTGTTGGGAAATTCAAATAAGATGTTATATAAAAATGTTGCAAAATTTAAAGTGCTATATGGCAGTCAGAGAGACAGTATATAATAGTAGCTACAGAGGAGGTAGGATATGAAGTCAGGAAGAAGTGAATTAAAGTTGTACCATGACATTTAGTGGTTGTAGGGCCCTAGGCAACTCATTTATCTTTTCAAGGCTCTGGGGTAACTGTAAGAATAGAAGATGCATAATGATTGCTTATTGAATTTATACTGGCAGTGGGAGTTTCCTCCTTTTGGAGGAAACTTTTAGGCCAATAAACCTTAATTCTAAACAAAAATAAAACCAAAAAAGAAGTTATCAATACCATCATCATCACTATCCTCTAGTGGGGGGAGAGAAAGAACATGGAATACTGGAGAGTAGTAAAAAATTACAGGGAGAAACATTTTGGCTCAATGTATCAAATAATGAATAACAAAAAATATCTCAAAGTAGAACTGGCTGTCTGTTTTGGGAGATTACTGTGCTGTTTGTCAATAAAATGTCCAATCAGTGCCTGGATGAGATACTTGTTCACAATGAATGGAAGTGAGGTATTAAGAAACTTATTTGACTAGAAAAAGTCCTTCAGATTCTGCAATTCTCCCATATATTGAGCTTTTTTGTAGAACAACCTTCAATTCAAGAGGATCACAGCTTAGAACAAGTTTCCTCCTCACCATTGTGCTCCTGCCAAGGGCAAATGGTACAACTCAAATGCCACGGCATTTGCCTTTTCCTATTCTCTGCAAAATAGATAAATTTATTAGGTTACCCAAGAGGAAGGAAGAGGGTAAATTTTCAGGTTGAATTCTATATGGATCACATCCAGGTCCAATAGACTGGAATATATGAAATGATATTACAAACACATATATAGATTTGTATATGTGTGTGTTTTATTTATCTGTTGTTTGTAGGGATGAAAGCTTCTTTTGGCACAGATATCCTTGTCCCTGACATTTCTAAATGCTAATACTGCCATGTTCCCAATAGAGAAAGCCTTCTTGGAATGAATATCAGCATCCCTGAGGTCAAGGAATGTGAAACTCAACTGCTTCTTACAGACAGAGGCACAGAGAAAATGAAGAAATAGCTCAACCCTGAAGGTGAGTTAGTGATGGATCTCTATTCTGGTCTGCTTGGCCTCTGCTAAAAGTTAAAACTCTAAGGTTGAGTTCAGATACCAGACCCTTCAACAGCTTGCTCTGGAAGAAAGAATTAGCAGCAGCAGCAAAAGTAGAAGCAGAAGCAGAAGCAGCATAGCTCAAATTCCATGAGTTTAGGTGGCTTTTTTTTTTTTTTTTTTTTTTGGTCTCTACAGGCTGTAATCATCTCTGGGCTTGAATTTCCTTATCTATAAAAGGAAATGGGTTGGATTAGATGATCCCTAAGGTCCTTTCTAACTTCACAAGCCTATGATTCTATGATTGCAAGTGCTCAGGGCATAGCCATAATAGCCCAGGGAAACACTCAGCTCCCTTGCAAAGTCGTCCCTTTGTAACTTACCCAAAGTTTCTATGGAATGAATGCTCCAGTTAACTTTAGAACCTATTCCTAATGCTGGTTAAAAAATCTCTGCAGGGAATCAAAGCCCTTAAACTACAAGGAAGAAAAGATCTCACACTTATCAGAGCAGGTTTCCATTTAGAAGATTGTAGAACACAGAAGATATAATCTTACAGGAAGGAATGAAGCAAGTGAAGGAAATCTCTGCTTATTAGAGGCTCTATTAAGGGTCACAAATTAAAAGATAACAGCAACATTTGTCATCAGAGAAAGCTTCAGACTGCAAGCAGGACTGCCCTTGTAAGATCGGTTGGTATGAGGCCAAAAGATTGACAGAACCATATTTACTTCCTGCTAATGAAGCATCTACACAAGAGCCTTCAGTGTATGAAAAACATGTGTGAACAAACCATGAACAATCCAAGGGGTACAATATTTAGGTTTTTTTAAAGTGTCCAATCAGTAGCTGAATGATATAGCTGTTCAGAATGAACGGAAGTAAAGTATTAAGAAAATTATTTACCCTGATGTCTGAGTAAGATTTTCCTTAAAATTTAAAAAGAAAAAACTTTCCAATTTAATTCAATTCCACAAACACTTATTGAGGACCAACTTTCTGCCAAGTTCTTGACTCACCACTGATCAGCTCGTAGTCAGAGACCATAGATTTAGAAATGGAAGGAACATAAGAAAACTTGAGATCCAACATGTCTCTCCCTACCACCCCCCATAAATCTCATCCTTTTAAATATGAGGAAAGTGAGACCCTGATAGGTCAAGCCCCTTGACCAAACTCACACAGAACACAAGTGAAAAAAAAAAAAAAAAAAAAAAACAAGACAGGATATGAACCCAAGACCTATTGGCAAAGTGGATAAAGTGCCTGGCCTGGGGTCAGAAAGACTCATCTTCCTATGTTCAAATCCTACCTCTGACACTTGTGAGCTATGTGGTTCTGAGCAAGTCACTTTATCTTGTTTGCCTCTGTTTCCTCATCTACAAAGTGAGCCGGAGATTGAAATATCTAATCACTCCAGTGTCTTTGCCAAGAAAATGCCAAATGCAGTGATGAAGAGTTGGATGTGACTGAAAAGCCACTGAACCTATGAGTCCAACCCCTATGTCTTTACCATTCACCCATGCTACCTCCTAGGAAGAGGTGAGAACCAAGAGAGTTTAGGTGACATGCCCAAGGTTGAATTTCTTGTTACCAGCAGAGCTGAAATACCAGATGAATGTTATGGGCCAGTATTCTACTAGATTATGCTGTTTCTTTAACATCAACATTCATCTCATTTTTGCTAAAGAAGTTTTAAGTTTTAGAGCTTAAATAATTTTTATTTTATTTTGTTTTATTTTTAATTTTTTGGCATACTGTCTAGACCTCTAGACTCACAGGCAAGAAAAATTATGTTCAAATCAAGTTATAGACTTACTAGCTGCATAACCCTGGGTAAATCATTTTACCTTTTTCCTCAGTTTCCTTGTATGGAAAATGGATATAATTAATAGCATCTCTCTTCTGGGGCTGTTGTGAGGATCAAATAACATAAATAATTGTAGAGCTTAGCACATTGCCTGGCACATAATACAAGTTCTACAAATTTTAGCTCTCATTATTTTAATTCATGCTGCTGGATGTCACAAGATCTGAATTAGAACTCAAGTCTCCTCCCAGCTGAATTTTCTTTCCACTTCTTCAGCTGTTTCTCATGGGATAAGAAATAATTAGAAGCCAAACTACCATTTCTTCTTGGTGCAAATAACTCAGTGTTGCAATGAGAGAAAATATGAAGGGTACATTAACTTCTACCGCATACTGTAATCATAAAGAAGAAAAATGTTTTGCTAAGGCCACAGTAGCTCAGCACATTTCATATCACAGCTGCTTAGGGTCTTTCCAGTTAAGCTTTTGCAATGCTCCACTCTGACAATTGCTGGAAAGTGGAAGCAGAAAAATGACCCAAACAAATTCTGTGAGTATGTACCATCTGGAGGATTGGGCACCCAAGAAAGAAAAGGATCCTTAAGTGTCATAAGAGCTTGCTTAGAATTCTTGGAACCTGCTGCATTAGCATAACCAAAAGGAAGTCCTCATGATTTCTCACATAGTTTCCACAAAGAAATGACCTGGAGCTCTGGAAAGTTATGCCATCAGAAGAAAAGCTTTTCGGGGTAGCTGGGTGGCTCAGTGGATTGAGAGACAGACCTAGAGATGGGAGGTCCTGGGTTCAAATTTGACGTCAGAAATTTCCTACCTGGGTTACCCTGGGCAAATCACTTAACCTCCATTGCCTAGCCCTTACCTCTCTTCTGCCTTGGAACTAATACACATTGATTCTACAATGCAAGGTAAGGATTTTTATTAAGAATAAATTGTAAATAAATTTTAAAAAAGAAGAAAAGCTTTGGCAGATTCTATATCTGTCTGGAAAGTACTTCAGTACAAGAGCCTGTTTATTAGTTTTATATATACACACACACACACACACACACACACACACATATATATATATATATAACTAGATGATAGTTTATATGCCTCTCCTCTGAGGACAGGACTAACAGAGCTCAAAGAGTCTCAAATCTAGAATCAAGCCAGGGTGAAAAAATTTTCAGCTTCAAGACCAACTATTAAGATGTGGAGGATTTTGATTTGAATCAGGGTAGGAAGAGAGAACCTGAGAAAATCACAGATCCTCAAAGAAAAGAATTATTTAAATCGCTAGAAGGTGTCTTCAATTTCAAACAGCCCTGTTGGGTAGCATATATGATTACTCGTTTTTTCTTAAACTCTTAATTTCCCTCTTAGAATTAATACTGGGTTTTGGTTCCTAGGCAGAAGAGTAGTAAGGGCTAAGCAACAGGGCTTAAGTGACTTATTCAGGATCACACAGCAGGGAAGTTTCTGAGGCCAGATTTGAACCCTGGGTCTCCCATCTCTAATTTGCTCCATCTAATTTAGGTCTTCCTCTGGCTCTTTCACATAAATCTAGATATAATAGACATATGACTTGTATAATGACTTTGCTTGGTTCAGATGCCATAGAATCAATGAGAAATATGTTAAAATACTTTGTAAATTTTTTAAGGGCTATAGGTCATTAATATTACAATTAATAGCTATTTTTTGCATTGCACTTTAAGTTGAAATACATTACATATATTAGTTCATCTTATCCTCACAACAATTCTCTGAGGTGGATATCATTATTATATTATTTTACAAATGTGGAAATTGAGGCTGAAGGTTAAGGGACTTGGCCAGATTCATACAGCTGTAATAAATGTCTTACATAGCCCTGGAAAGCAGATCCTTCTGACTCTAAATCCAACATTATCCCATGTACTTCCTAATCACTGACTTGTTCGGTTGTTCAACTGTGTCCAACTCTTCATGACCTCAGGGACCATAACACGCCAATATTGCCCTTGGTACTTCCTTTGCAAAGATATTGGAGTGGCTTGGCATTTCTGTTTCCAGTGGAGTAAGGTAAACAGATTAAGGGACTTGCTCATTGTCCAATGCCTGATTTTAACTCGGGTCTTCCTGACTCCAGGCCCAGTTCTCTAATGCACTGAACCACTGAGCTGCTTCTAGCCTCTGACTTAATCCTGAACAATTTATTCAAACAAAATAGAGAATAAAATCAGTCAAATGTCAGAATCCTCAAAGCAATCATTTATCCTTACATTTATACAATAAAGGAGGCTATACTGGATTATATCCTTGCCTCAATGCTATGATATTAGGACAAATTTAAGATGGAAGATCATAGGATGATTGGATCATAAATGTCAAGATTAGAAGGGACCTTAGATGTCCTTTAACTTAACTCTCTCATTTTATAAATGAAGACACTCAGGTCAAGTTTGAGTAATGTCCTAGCCCACCACTGACAGGAAATGCCTGATATGGGATTGGGATTCAGTTGTGTTTTTCTCCCCCTGGACTCTAGCTCCAGCTTTCTGGCCACTATTGCACACTGGCTCTCGATTAAGTTATCTGAGTCAAAAAGGAAAATTTACTGTGAGAAGTTAGAATAATTGGTTTCTGCCAAACTAACTGTCAATCCCAGTGAGCCTCTTCTGCCTTCACTCTAACATTGACCCATGAGCCAGGATCATCCTTAACAGGTTCAGGAAAGGAGTTCAGAGCAGTTGCCCCACATTTATTGTGTCAGTGATTATGAATTCTTTTATCTCTTTAAAAAGTCATTTAGGTGCATCCAACAAAATGTCTCTAAAAGAAAGCTTGCAAAAGCTGGAACAAGGATGCCCTAGATAGATAGAAACCTAGTATACAATACTCTGGGATATGGGTGGGAAAAAGAGACGATCCAAGGGGCTTTTCTCATTTTACTCTTTATGTTTTTGTTGTTGTTGAATTGCGTCCAGTTCTCCCATTTGGAGTTTTGTTGTTAGAGATAATGGAATGGTTTGCATTTCCTTCCCCCAACTCAATTTGCTGATGAGGAAACTGAGGCAGAGGGTTAAGTGACTTACTCAGAGTCAACTAGTAAGTGCCTGAGGCCAGATTTGAACTCAAGAAGATGAGTCTTCCTGACTAGAGGCCAGGCATGCCATCCACTGTACCACCTAACTGCTGGCATGTAATAATGCTATATAAATGGTTCCTCCTTTCCCCTTCCTTTTTCTCCCTCCTCTAGATTCAATCCAGATTATCAATGTTCCTAAGGAAAATTAATGCCCAGAACTGAAACATTGCTTGAGATATGGCTTGAGTAGTGATCAATACAGTAAAATAATAACTATCCCTACCCTTGTTACAGACCTTATCAATTTCAAGATACTTTAAGTTGGTATTTGTTTTTTGTCTGCCATATCTCTCTGTTCACTCCATGACTAAGTCTTTTGTATTCTGATTTTTTTAAAGTAAAAAATATTGGCCAATCTTGGCTCCTTTATGTCTGACTTGTTCAACTGTTTCCTAATATGAAGTGAAAGGCATTGTAGTTATTCCTATTAATTCTCATCTTATTAGTCTCAGTTTCTAACTCTAGTCTATAGAGTCATTCTAGCTTTAATTGGAAGTTAATCAAATAAGAGAGTATGATAGATATCTCCTAAAGGTGGTTGGAAAGTTTAGAAGGAAATAATAGAAAGCAATTTTTTTAAAGTTGACAATCCTTGTCCTGCCCATAAACTTATGTATATGGAAAGCAACTGGGCATGTAACTTGATTGGCATAGTGAACTCTCTGATTGGGACAGTCCCCACTACAATAGAAGTCAGCCCTTCCTTTGCAATCTCATTCTGTAGTGTTGAGTTACCTAAATTACTGAGAGGTTAAGATCTGTATGCCAAAGGCAAGTCTTGGAACCATGGATTTCCTGGGACCAAAGATAGCTCCCTATCTACTTATCTACTACACTTAACTGTCTCTTGGGATATATGTACTTTTTTTAAAAAATGAGAACACAATCGAGATAGGACTCCAATCATTCCAAAAATAAGAGCAAGTTATTATAACCATCTCACAACTAACTCCTTCTTTATTAAATGTTCCTTCCCACTCTACACACACATTTAGCATACTGTCTCTCCATTAATAATCTGACAAAAATTCATGATACCTTCCTCATTAACCATTCAGGTCATTTTGACTGAATCTATTTCCTTCTTCCTCTCTTCAATCCATTTCAGAAAATTTTGACTGGTAAAAAACTAATCATAATTATTTATATTTTCCATGTTCCTTCCATCTCTAATCTTCTATAAGACTACCTTACTCTAAGTTGAATTGCTTAACAGGTATTCTTAATTAACATGTAGCCCAGGAATGACTATGCATATTGGGAAATATGTGGGAAGCATCTTGATTCAAAAATAGAAAGGAGATAGAATTTCAAAGTCAGAGGGACTAAGCTTCAGTTTCCTCATTTAAAAAAATCATAGAATCATACATACCTTAAGAGCTGAGAAGGATATTAGAAAACATCAACTTTGCCCCCTCTTCATTTTACAAATGAGGAAACTGAGGCTGAGAAAGGTTAAGTGACTTGTTCAGGTCGCATAACTGGTAAGCATTTGAGGTAGTATTTGAACCTAGTTCTTCCTAACTATAAATCCAACATCTGGAAAGAGATATCAAACAAGAAGCTCACAACACTCCCTTATATGTTTTGAACCAGATTAAAATGATTTAACATGTTGATATATTAATAAAAAAGGAACATATAAACATGTGACATTCTGAGGCAAGATGTAGCCCAAAGGAATCCTTATGTATGGTTTAGTAGCCCCTGTTTCTATTTTATTTGACATGACTGACTGGATGCCTACTATGGTCTCCTTTAGCTTTGGGTCCTATAGTCCTACAAACTTGCTTGTAAGTTGTATTTGATTATATTAGCAGTTTTATAGTTTATTACACAGAGAACAGGTCACCTGTCACACCTTAAAATAATTTGTTGAAAATTGCTAGTGAATGAACCCAAGTCAGTGAGTAAGGAAAAAAGAATAAGAATGACTCATTAGCAAAGTATGCCATTGCTATACTGGAAGTGTCCCTTAATTTCAAGATTCTAAAGAAGAGACAGTGTGATATGGTGGATAGAAAGATGCACTTGAAGTCAAAAGTACCTGGAGTCAAACTCAGCTTCAGTCACTTACTAGTTGAAGACATTGGTCAGGTTCTTAAAATCTCTCAACCTCTGGGGCAGCAAGGTGGCTCAATGACCTGGGAGCCAGGTCTAGAAACAAGAAGTCCTGGGTTCAAATCTAGCCTCAGACACTTCCTAGCTGTGTGACCTTGGGAAAGTCACTTAATCCTCCTTGACTAATCCTTAACAGCTATTCTGACTTGACACTGAAACAGTATTAATCCTAAGAAGGAAGGTAAGGGTTTTAAAAAAATTACAGTCTCAGTTTTCTCATCTTTAATACTCAGTGATCACTGAGGGTCCTTGAAAATCCAATTCCTGATACTCTGGCTTTGGATTCAGATCATAATTAAGCCAATCACTATCTTCAAGGCACTGGGTGAATGACTTGAACCCTCTGGCCACAGTTTCTTTATATGTAAAATGAAGTTGTTGGACATTTTGATCTCTAGAGACCCTTGAAATTAGAAATTTCAGAAAGATAATTTTTTGCTTAAATCTGGGGAAGCCATTCAAATCAGATGTATCACATTTTTTCCTCTGAGTGAATATAAATTTATTCATATGGGGAAAATACTATTTGGGCTTCTAAGGTGTGATATGCATATCTGAATATTCATAGCTGATTAACTATTTTAAATATTGATTCAATATGATCATCATCATATGTGGAATATATTAAAATGACAAAAATCACCATGTGGATGACTTGAAATGCCCAACTAGAGACCCTCTCAAAACTGTAACCACCCTACCACAAAGCCACAATGACTGGAATGGTGGCATTTTTATCAGACCTGACTTGTTGTTGATATTCATAGAGAACTTAGCACTGAATTTCCCTCAATAGTCCTAAAAGAACAATTCTAGTCAAAGAGCTTGCAGAGAACTTTGAAAAATACTGTATTTCATGACAATTAAATTCTAGGCATCATATGCAGTTTCCCCTATTTTCATGAAGAAACCAGAAACGTTATGATCCATAATGTGCCAAATTCCTTAGGGACAATTCTTGGATGCATACCAGGAGTGTTCCATGGTACCACAGACAGTAAAGTAGCAAAAAGCTCTGGAGCCAATTCTTCTCCTCTCCGTATGTGGAGTACTGTGAATATTTGGAAGCTAGCCCAGAGATGCTTCTGGCAGATGTGCAAGGGGATTTCTTGAAACACTGCCTATGCACAGTGCTTCCACAGCCTGGCAAACCTGGCTACCTATACCTTAAAGGGGACATAGTGATCTATGTCCAAAACCAGGAGATCTACCCCTGAAATCTTCTGAAGCTTGATTTTTCATTCCAGATCCATCAATAAAAAGAGAATGAAGGAAAAAAAATTAGAAAGAGAAAGAGAGGAGGGAATGGAGGGAGAGCTGTAGAAACTGGGGAAGCAAAAAGAGTTGATATAGAAGATGGAGCTTGAGCTGTCTTATAGGAAATGATGGTTCTAATTGGCACATACATGAAGGATTAAATTGCATACACTGGGAATAGAGAGTGAAAAGACAGTTATGGGAGATGGAATGGCATGTAAGGAATTTGAAAAAGAAGAAAAAACACCTTTCATTCTGAGATGAAAATTAAAATATGGAAAGAAACCAAAAATGTTATATAAAATGTGTTGAACTGACTATATTGCACTGAAACTCTTTCAGTAAGCATAAATAACTAGTAGTCCTCTGCTTTAATGGGAAAACAGTGAGTAGGGAGAGAGTCCAAAATGAATCTGGGAAGGCACCTAAAGTAGAATGTTATGGGTGGAGGGAGAAGGGCAAAATAAGGAGACATTTTCATTGAGAAGGAAAGGGTTACAGAATGGTGAATCTGGAGAGCAAAGACAAATTTTACATGTAGAGGATTTCAAATTTTTGTCTAGCATTAGCCTATGATTCATCTTCATTTTGAGGCGGAAATGACTAGACACCTGGTTTTTAGATATTTCTGCCCTGCAGATGCAAACAGGCATTTTTGTTGGGCAGGATTTGTGAAGTTTTGGGTTTCTTTTTAGCCAAACTCCTAGAAAGCAAGGGACACATTAATTGATTTATCATTGTAAAAGAGTCTGGAAGAACTACTCAGAGAGGTAAAACACATCACAGAAAAGAGGATGAATTATGGAGAAGGCAAAGGAATGAAAATGTATATTAAAAAAGAGACATGTAATATCAATGAAAATGTGTGCTTGCTTGATGGTAGAAAATATAAATATGCAAATTTCTTTTATAAGACATAGATCTAGCACAGAGACTTCCACTTAGTTCAGACCATATCTGTAGGAAGATTTGAACTGAATTGAAAAAGGAAAAAAATCCCATCAGGATAAAAGGAGATAATGGATTTAAAAGTGTTTTGAAAATTATAAAGTACTCTTCAAAAGCATAGTACTTGCGTGGTAACTAACAGAATCACATAATCATACAATTTTTGTATTATGATCTGAGCTTCTTAAGAGCACAGTCTATCTCACTTGTCTCTTTGTGTCCCCATTGCTTAATACAAGGTTGGATACTGGAGGCCATTTAGTCTAATTCATGCCTGAAAAAAAAGTGGCCTCTATCACAGCCCCAACAAGTGGCTCCTCATTCTGTCTTTTCTGAAAGACATCTAGTAAGGCAAACTTCCTACTTCTTTACCTTTAAATACTTGTAATTACTAGGAAGATGTAAAGCTATCTTTCTGGAAAACCTCCCATCCCCAACGCCCATTGTTTCTAATTCTGCCTTCGTTCCCGAGCAGAACAAACACAGATCTATTCCACATAGCAGTTCTTGAAATTCTTGAGTACAATTATCATGCTCCCTCTCTTTTCCAGGCTAAATATTCCTAATAAATATTCCCAGTACATTGAACCTCTTTCCACAAAGAATGATCAAAAATTCCCTCACCGTCCTGATCACTTTCTTTTGGTTACTTTCCAACTTGTCAATGCACCAAGATATTTTGGTATCCAGGACTGAGCACAATGCTCCAGATTTCAGCAAAGTACATTGATTATCTACACAGATGTTTGAGATGTTAGGCCTTCCTTTAAAGCAGCCTAAAACAGCATTACCTTTTTTTGTTTGTCATGTTTCACCACTGTAGCATATTGAATTCTCAGTCCACTAAAACGTCCAAGTCCTTTTCATGAATTGCTTCCTAGCTATATAGCCCCAATCTTGTACTTCTCTAGTCAATTTTTTTTATTGAAGGCATAGAACTTTAAATTTATCACTAAAAAATTTCATCATACTAAATTTGACACATATTTTCTTTTAAGATCTTTTATTTCTATTTTAGGTCCTAGCTATCATTCATTGTGTTAGCTACTGAATGAGTAACAAGAGACTAAATCAACGCTTAGTCTGTGCCACGCACTGTGCTAAGCACTAGAGATAAGACGGTCTGATTTAAAGGAGCTCATGCTCTGATTAAAAGAGAAATCACCTATAAGAGAGTTCAGCAACAATGTCCAGAAATTGTAAAATTACAGCAGTGAGTCAAATGACAAGAATCATTTATCCTTAGGATCTTATGACTAGTCAGGCAACAGTGCTTTGGGAATCTGAAAAGTATACAAGTAGGACAGTGAGTTTAGCCAGTGATGCTAGAACTCTGTAGTAAGGAAAACTGTAAGGTTGGGAAACCTCCCATCTTACTAGATCAATTCCAATGTTACTTTCTTCTTATCTAAATGATGTGAGCAACGATGTTCATTCCACAACTATAAATTTGAAAAGTATATCATCCATGCTTCATACCAGTCACTAATAAAGTTACTGAAGATCCAATGATCAGTTCCATTACCAATATCTGTTTTCAGTGTCTAGGACATACTAAGCACTTTGTAAATATCTAATATTTACAAATTTTTTCAAAATAATAAATAAATGAGGGTGTCTACTAATAGACTTCCTCTGGTGTAGCTACTACTTTTTACAGGATGTAGCTTGGCAAATATGAATAGTTTTCTTAGGGTAAAAGGAAGGAGCTCAAATAGAAATGTCCTCAATTTATTCCTTTATCACCCTATTTTACCCTATGCTTGCTGGGAGAGTGAAGTGACTGTTGATGCCCAGGGTACAGAGTCAAGAAGTTCACAGAGACCCTCCAGAACACTTATAAGAGCCAAGAATAGATTTTTAAAAATGGCAGACAAGTAGAGACAGGAATAATAAATGAAGGAGGAGGGGAAATATTTACAAAGTGCTTAGTATGTCCTAGACACTGAAAACAGAAATATGTAAATAAGACAGTGCAATATTCCATTGCTTTTTTTCAGTAGCACATTGGATCCAGTTTGATGGGAATTAGTGGGCACTTGTTAAATTAATGAATCCTGTGTGGCTCAAAAGTGAAGTGGTACAGGAGTGGGTTAGCACATACTGGGGTATTGGTACCTTTGATGTCAAGGCTCTTAAACTGCTATTCCACATGCCTGATTGAGTTTTCTATTAAGAAATGGTTATTTGTTTTCAAATTTAAAATAGGAATGATTAATGATATAATGCCACAGATGCAAAACAAAGACAATGATATAACAGTCAAGAATAAATTGAATTGTCTTTGGTGAAATTAAATTCCTTATAGGGGAAGGGCATTTTATAGATTTGCATGTCTTCCTTCCCAATCACCATGTGAGTGGGTACTCTGAATACTGTTGTCCAGTTTTACAGATGGGGAAACAGATTCAGGAAAGGAAAGTGAGACTCCTTCATGCACATAAAACGAGCAAGTATCAGAGCTGGGATTCAATCAGGTCTCCAAAATTTCCAGGCTTTCTTTTTTATTACATATTTTATTAATTTATACAATAAATCTTACTCATGTAACGTACGTCCCACCCTGGAGCATTTGCAAGACTCTCCTCTTTGGTAGAGATATTGAAAGGTGTACTGACTCAGTGACTCCATTGCTCCCAGTCTTGCTTATCAATCAGTGTCAAGGGAGGATATGCTGGGGGAGGTATCACCCAGTTGGCAGCTTTTGTCATTATTTTTGAAGATCTTTTCTGGAGCTACCATTTGTTGGGAAGGATTTAAGCCTCTGGATATGAGTTAAGGTCACCCCTTCCTTGTTAAGTGACAGCAACCAGGAGAGAAGCGTGAACCTAAGAAAAATATTATTTCTCCTAGACCAGGAATATTTGGAGGACAGAGATGATTCTCCATTATTCTATGTCACTTGGCTATCTTCATCAGTTCCCATGGATTTAATTATCATCTATATACTGATGATTCTCAAGTCTACCTGTTTTGCCCCAATCTCTTTGCTGTTCTTCAAACTCCTATTTCCAATTGTTTTCAGACAACTCAAACTGGATGTCCTATAGATATCTTAAATTTGTTATGTTGTAAACAGAATTAATTATTCTTCTCCCTAGCCTCCCATACTCTTTCCTTCCTTATTAGTGTAGAGGGCAGCACTCTCTTCCTAGTCTCTTAGGATCACAGCCTAATAATAACCCTAGACCCCTCACTATCTCTCGCCCCTCCATATCCCACCTATTGCCAAGGCCTATCAATTTCACATTTGCAACACCTTTTGAATATCCCCCTCTCTTCTCTAACACTGACTCCGCTTTAATATTGGGCACCCATTGCCTAACAACTTGATTATTACAATAGTCTGCTGATGGGTCTGCCTGCATCAAGTCTCTCCTCACAATAATCATTTCACCATGTCAATCTCCCTTACACAATAAACTTCAGTGGCTTTCTATTGCCTCCATGAACAATTACAAAGCCCTCTGTTTGGGATTCATAACCTAGCCCCTTCCTATCTTTCCACTTTTGTTGTCTCATCCCCCCCCCACACACACACACACACACATTCTTTAATCCAGTGACACTGGTCTCCTACATGTTCCATGAACAAGACATTCCATCTCTCAACTTCAATTTTCTCTGTCTTTTATATGTAGAATATTCTCCCTCTTCCTCTCTGATCAATGATATTTCTGACTTCCTTTAAGTTCCAATTAAAATCCCACAACTTATAGGAAACTCTCTTAATACCAAAGCCTTCTCTCTGTTAATAATTTCTGGTTCATCATATATATATACACAATTGTATAAATATATAGTTTTATATAAGCCCATATATGCATATATACAGAGAATTATATAAATATAGACAGATATACAGATAATTATGTAAACAGTTTTATGTAAATGCATATATACCCAGATAATTATATATATATATATGCATATATATATATATTTGTTTGCATATTCCTCCTCCATTAACTTGAAAGCTCCTTGAGAACAGGCACTATCTTCTGCCCCTTTTTGTATCCCCAGAACTTATTATAGTGCCTGGTACACAGTAGGTGGATAATAATTTGATTTATTGTCTGGTATCGCCTCTTTGAGAAGAACAGCACAGCAAACCTTGTTGATTCTTCTCTTGCTCCCCCCTGGGAAGGAATCAATGTGTCTTTAGGGGAACGGGGCAAGATGGAGGAAGATTCCCAAGCTAGCTATCAAATCCTCACTGAATGACAAGATGTCTCATGTGGACATAGCTTCCATGGGCAACACATACATCTCATACAACGTTTTCTACTTTAAAAAAAAGCTTGTAATGAGTAATATGTTCCTTTTTTTTTTTTTTTTTGGTTTACACCATTTTATTTTGACTTCTAAACATTTTGATATATATCCCTTAATTCTTCATTCTAAAACCCCACTTTAATCCTATTGAATATTAAGCATATCTTTGGCAATCTTTTCCATTTTATCTCCTGCCAAGCCATCAACCTTGATCATGGTGAAAAGGTTCATATGTTGACGATTCTACTAAACATACATTCTATTCCCACCAAACAGTGTGAGAGGACCATGCTGGCTTAAGGAGGAAGAGTCAGCAAACACTCATGTTATACTGTTTTAATTACAAGCTGCCCTCTTTTCAAGTTTATTACAATAGATGACTGCCCTGCTGTGAAACAGTATATAAAGACACAGCAGTATATCTCACTGGTATATTGTGGAAATTAAAATTCTTGATACTACTTCAGTAATTAATTTCCATAGAGAAAGCAGCTTAGTTTAATAAAGAGATTAATGAAAATGTTGCAGAAGATCTATTTCTCAGGAGGTGTGGTACACAGTACTTCTTTACATTGGCAAACAACAAAACCATTTCAAACAACCTAGTAAATCTTGCCTCATTCAATTAAATTTTCCTTAGACTATAAAGACTTTTTAGGCTATCAGGAAGAGCCCTAGATAGTGACCACTTTGGGGGCACAGCCTGATCCCTGAGGAGTGGGGGAGATGACAAAGGCTGTCACTGACTCGATGTTCTAGACTATATACATACAGCAACTGTTCCCCAAGGGGTGTCCATAGTGAGGAAAGAGGAAGGTTAAGGAGGAGCCAGACACATAGGGAATGTGAGAGTTCTAGATGAAGTGAGAAACCTG
This sequence comes from Gracilinanus agilis, assembly GCF_016433145.1. Lineage (NCBI taxonomy): Eukaryota > Metazoa > Chordata > Mammalia > Didelphimorphia > Didelphidae > Gracilinanus > Gracilinanus agilis. The sequence continues at coordinate 215,879,950 of NC_058131.1, forward strand.
GGGAAGAGGGAACACAGTGCCTCAGAAATATTACTTGCAATAGTAATTAGGGTAGAAGGATAGAAAACCATTACTTTTCTTCTGATTGGAATTGTACAGCAGTGTGAAGGAGCAGTTCTGTCCCTGATAGTTAAGAATTACATGACCCTGGATAAAATCAATAACCCCTTAATGCCCCTAGGGAAACCTCCAAGAATAGAATTGGCAGAATTGAGGCAAAATTGTATTTGTAAAGGGAGCTTCCTCCCCAGGATTTCCGTACATTGATGAAATCACAGGTTTGATGAGCAACTAGTGCCAATTCCTTCAAATTACATTTACTAAAAGATGGGGTATATATATATGTACATATATATATATATATGTATGTATGTATTAAGGAGGACTGGCACCTCTGGTATGAGTGTGCTGAGGCCTTTTCAGGTATCCACCTCAGTTCAACTGTCATCTGTGGTGCCAAGACGCTGTAGCATGTGAAGTCCACACATCTGGTAAACCTTCTCAGCAGATGGACTGAACCAGGTTGGGGGAACAAATGGGCAACCAACTTGCCAGTGAGTTAGTGGGGTGTCTATCCCAGGTATACGAAGATTTCCTCCATTGGAAAGGGCAGATGAGAACAATTTGCCATAAAGGCAATGGAATCAGGCACATTGGAGTCCTTAGAACTTAGCCAAACATCAGACACCAAGAATAAGGCTGATGACTTTGTGAAACTGTCTTAACTTAAATCCAAATCATGCAAGTCAAGACATCACTCCATGTGTCATTGGTCCTTTTTGAAAATGAAGGACAAATAACAAAAACAAGTTGGGTATAAACTACTACGTAGACTATAATGTTTAATAGGTCATGGATTTTTATTAGCAGAACTTGGTCAATTTAGACTCTAATACTGTTTTCCACATACAATAGACCTTTAACTTTTAAAAAAATCTATTTGTTACAATACACACTGAGAATGTTTACTTTCTCTGTGACTATTAGCTAGTGAGTGACTTAACCTCTCTGAGTTTCCATCCCTCTCTAAAAATATAAGACCTAGATTGTGATCTGACTCAATTGAGAGAATTATTACACAAACAAAATCCTAAATACTTGACATAGTGACATATGTTAGACTGCAGAGAGTTCCTATGGCAACGGCATACTAGATACTGGACATATTGACATATTTTATGTGAGAACAACCTGAAGAAATTACAAAAGATCCTGCTGGGGTAGAAAGAGCTTGAGGTCAGCTATAGTTGGCCCTATGCAATTGACCCTGCTCTCCCTCTACCACTTCGGATGTTATTTTCTATTTTCAGCAGTGAAGTTGTTGCTTTTAGAGGTCATCCTCAATATCGATATTAACTCACAACAAAAGTCCCTTTCAGATAGTCTCAGGAATGAGCATTAATCAGTCAGTCAGTATTATTAAGTACCTACTCTGTGCCAGGTACTCTAATTTCTAAATCAAGGAGAAATATTTGTTAAAACCATTTCAGAAATTCAAAAGAACTAAAGTAGGAATATAATAGATTAAAATGCTTTCTTGTATCCTAATACATAAGGGGTCACAGGAGGGCTCACAGGAAGCATGACACAAAAGATAGGGGACTATCATCTTCATTTTCCCTCTTATTTGCTGCTTCCCTCCAAGAAGTTACTATAACTTGTGATAAAGTGGCAAAGACTAATTGTCAAATCCAAGAAAAAAAGGCAACTACAACCAGTGAGGCTGGAAAGGTTTCTTCAGAGGCTTCAACTAAAAGGAAGGTGCCAAACAAAAGGAAAGTTTCTATAACCAAGAAGGTTACTGAGGAAGCTTTAACTAACTAGAAGATTCCTGCCTTCAAGACAAAGGATCTTGGGGAGGCTTCAACAAAGAGGAACTAAAGAGGCTCAGAAAGCTACTAAAGTGGAGATGGCTAAGGAGGACTCAAAGCCAAAAAGTGCTAGAGCCAAAAACTACATGGAGGAAGTGAAAGCCAAATCCAGGGGCACCAAACCGAAGGCTGAAATTCCCAAAGTCAAAAAAAAAGCTCCCATTTCACCTAAGAAAGTATCAGAGAAACATAAAACAAAGAAAACCAAACTCTAGGCAGCCTCAGAAACAACCCCCAAGACCAGAAGGTGAAAGGGACCATCTAACATCCATGCCAGATCCAAAGAGGCAGCTGCCATGTCCAAAGCTAGAGGGGGTGTTTGGGGTGAGGGGCAAGAAGGCCAATGATAAACTATGATGATAGCTTCTCAGAACAAGGGCAAATTGCATGTGGGCATCAAGCCTTCTACCTCATGATCTAAAGTGTCTAGGGAGTTGGACATGGTCAAAGATAAACCTAAAAGCAAGGAAAAGAAACGTGATGACTCTAAAGCTTTCAAGAAAACTGGGAAAGTCTCCAAAAGTCCTTTGTCCAAGCCAGCCAACAAGAAGACTAAATAAAGTGCAAAAAGTTAATTGGCCCAGAATGGTTCTAACAGTGAACTTGGTTTTGAAATATTAGACTTTCTTTTCCTTTCTTTTCTTTTAAAGAATGAGACAGATACCATTACCTATCTGAAAGAGGCACCAGAGATGTCAAGAAGTAGGAAAAAATGATCTTTGACCCCCAATTAAAAGGAATGAATAATCATCTGATTGGCTTTGATCCATCGATGGATCTATCAGTCCCCAGTTTTTTTAAGAAGTCATAGTATAAAAATGTGTTGAATATGTGAGGGGAAATATATAAATGATAGATTATATGTATATACACATACATGTAATTTTATATGTAATATATATATGAGAGAGAGAGAGAGAGAGAGAGAGAGAGAGAGAGAGAGAAAGAGAGAGAGAGAGAGAGAGAGAGAAAGAGCTCAACATGAGTAAGCATTGGGCTATGTCAGTTAAAAGTCAATGTGACTCTAGGCTATGTTCACTGAAGCAGAATATCCCAAATGGTGTAAGAGTCACAATGTCCTCTCACCTGGTTATATCCCATCTGGAATATTGAATTTGGTTCTGAGCACTATATACTCTGAATGACATTGATAAACTGGATCAGTTGTCCAGAGGTCATTGAGCAGTATGCAATAATCACCATGTCATTATAAGAAACTCTGGAGGGAAGTAGAAGAGGATCATTTTACCTTGGTAAATAAAGCTAAGGCTAAGAAAGTAGGGAATTGGGAGGAAGTGGCATGGAGAGGTGGGGAAGAAACATTTTAGTCAAATATCTGAAGAACTATCTTTTGAAGAGAGAGTAGCATTCTGTTTCTCCCAAGACAACATAACTAGGAGTAACGGGTAAAAATAATGAGAAGGCAGATTTCAACCTAGTCTAATTCAATTCATTTCAGTTCAATAATCATTCATTTAGAGGCAGCTAGGTTACATAATGGATAGAGTATCAAGCCTGGAGTTGGGAGAACTTGGGTACAAATCTGACCTCAGATAGTTTCTAGTTGTGTGATCCTGGGCAAGTCACTTAATCCTGATTGCCTAGCCCTTGCCACTCTTCTGTCTTAGACTTGATACTAAGGCAGAAGGTAAAGTAAAGAAAACAAATATTTATTTAATGTCTACTATGTGCCAAACTCTGCAAAAGTTGAGATCAGGTATCTGGGCATTGAATGATCAGGAGTCAACCAGAGAATAATAGAAATATTGCCCTTACCAACTAAGATTAGATAACAAATTTGTAGAGAATGGCACAATTATGTTACCCTCTCTGGCTGATTTCAGCAGCTTCTGAGGAGGGGGGGAAGGCAGCTGGTATGACCAATTTAATTAAATTCCATAAACATTCATTAAGTACCAGCCCTAACATTGAAAAGACACGTGAATTTGAGAAAAGAAGATCTAGATTCAGTTCTCTTCTTTGATACATACCCTACATAAATCACTTAAACTCTCAAACAATCCTTAACTTACTAAGAAAATGTTGCTTAAAAGGCATTGATTTGTGTTGGTAGAATGGGTTCCATATATAAACAAAATTAAGGCTCCATTGCCTTTCCCTTTGTGAAAGTCCTTGAGTTCTTAACAGAGAATAAAAAAATGTGATCTCCATAAAAATAAGACCATTGATCTAGAAGTAAGAAGGACTTCCTATGCCATTGTCTATCCAATTCTTTAATTAAGGAAATGAGGCTCAGGGAGGTTAAGTGATTTCCCCAAAGTCACACGGGTTAGAGGTGAAATTTGAGGCCAAGTTTTTTAAATCTTTTCTACATACTATGCTTCATTGTTTGTATTTGTTTCCTCAGTGCCAAGCAGAGTTCCCATCATATAATAGATGCTAAATAAATGTGTGTTCATTGATAGGTTCACAGAATATACTGCAAGTCACAAAGTGCTTTCTTTTGTATGACTCTATAAGGTAGTCTAGAAGGTATCCAGCTATCCATGTGAATTTTTATTACTCTTTTGGTCTAAATGATTAATCAGAATATGCCCATGTTGTTGGTGACTAGTAAAGTAAATTTACCAAAGAAACAAACCGCTGGGTTTATGAAGTCAGACAATGGATCAGTGGGTATGGGTAGATGGAAAAGAGAGTAAGGTATTAGAGTTGGCTAGGAGAAAGCCCATGAGGAAAAAAGTTATATGACTATGTGAGAGTGAGGAGAACAGAAGTCAACACAAATCTGTGGCCAGGTGCAGGTGCAGAGATCCCTGTAAAATTTTTAATATGTCCAGCATGGATCCTCGTAGGAATAGACACCCTTTTGCCGAACTTTTTTATTAGAGCAAAAGAAAGATAAGGATTAAGGTAGATTAATGGGGAGATATGTTAGACAACTTAACTAGACAGTAAGTCTGGGTGTATACTGTCTGTGTTACTGTTCTGCTCACAGAACAATTTTGTTGTCACTTAGTCATTTCAGTTGTGTCCAAATCTTCATGAGTTTTCTTGGTAATGATACTGGAGTGGTTTGCCATTTTCTTCTCCAGCTCATTTTTACAGATGAGAAAACTGAGACAAAGTTAAATGACTTGTCCAAGGTGACACAACTAGTTTTTGAGGCTGGATTTGAACTTGGGCCTTCCTAACTCCATTGTGCCAGCTACCTGCTCTCTAGAATAATGCCAGAGTGCTATGAACAGCAGTGACAGACTACTGTCCAATGAAGCATAATTGAAAAGCATTGTTCTTAGCCTCCACTCATCACTGCATGGTGAAAGAAAATATATGGTTGGGGAGAAATAGGTAACAAATAGATCCTGAGGGAATCTGTGAAGAAAATCTAGAACTTAATTTGATTTGGATCCTACGTGGCCCCTGTAGCCTCTGATGCAATGTACAATAACTGCATCCACAGGTGTCATTGTGACCATTTTACAATTAAGGAAACTGAGCCTTAAAGAAATTAAGTAATTCCCCCATGGCAGCATAAATAATAAAATTGAAAATAAGTAGGCAAAGGGACAGATGGGTGGCTCAGAGTATTCAGAGCCAGACTTAGAAATGAGAGGTTCTGCGTAAAATATGGCCTCAGACATTTTCTACCTGTACGCCCATGGGATAGTCACTTAAACCCCATTGCCTATCTCCTACTGCTTTTCTATCTTGGAACCAATACCTAGAATGGGTTCTAAGATAAAATAAATGAGTTTAAAAGAAAAGTCAGCAGTCAAACCCTAGCTTCCCACCTCTGGGCCAGTTATCCTTCTTCTACACCACATTAACCTTGCTCAATATGGATGATGAAAAAAAGTATCAATGATGGAAGGTTAAGTAGTCATCTTGATGAAATCATAGGTCCTTGGTGATGAGCTGAAGGGCATGTCATATTTATAGGGAACTTTATGGTTACAAAGCCTTTTGTACACAATATCTCGTTTGAACCTGACAATAACCTAATTGTAAGGCAAGGCATGGGTTCTCCTTTCCATTCTGAAAAATGACATGACTCATTTCAAGGCCATGTGAACAGTGGGCTTCAAACACAGACCTCCTTAACTTCAAGGCATTTACAACTGTCTCTGTATCATCACCTCTTCCCTCACAAACTTCCATCACTATTATCACACATTCCACTGCACATCTGGAGATAAATCCTTAATTAACAACAACACCTCCAGGAAAGCCAAATCCATCTCCCTTCCATCCTTCCCCCTTTCTTCCCTCCCTCTCTCTTTCTCCCTTCCTTCCTTCATTCATTTCTTTCTTCCTTTCTATCTTCCTTCCTTCCTCTATCTCTCCCTCCTTTATTCCCTCCTTCCCTTCTTCCTTCCTTCCTTCTTTCCTTCTTACCTACCTTCCTTCCTTCCTTCCTTTCCTTCTTCATTCCAACCTTCCTTCCTCCATCTCTCCCTCCTTCCTTCCCTCTTTCTTTCCCTCCTTCCTTCACTCCTTCCTTTCTTACTTCCTCACATCTTCCCAGAAGGATATTTCCTTCCTACAGCAGAATATTCCAAAACAACAGCAATTAAAGAGAACATTTACAACATCTCACACAAAACTCTTTTTATCTTTTTTTTTCATTCTCTTTATTTATCTATCAACTAGAACAGAGCTTGCCCTCTTCAAAGAAGAAGAGAGTGGGATTCAGTGACGTGGTATGAATCTTTCAGAGGTGTCAGTCGATGTAAGTGAGTGATCTATTCAAAGAACGGGAGCACCAGCATGAAACCCAAGCCTGCAGCCTACCGGCAACATGATGTGCTCTATACCATTAACTTTTAATTAACTCCAATTTTGACACAATTAAGCTCAATTAGAATAGGATGTCTGACACCACAATGAGCACACATCCACACCCCTGTTGGTGTCGCATTGAATTAATGTCTCTTCTCCACAGAATCTTTTCCCCCCAGTTGAGGGCTTGCTATCATGGCTCTGTTTATTCCAGAAGAGAGCAGGTTGCTTTGTCTAAAGCTCAAATACAACTCTAGGCTGAAAGCACATGGCCTACTCTTTGCTCCCATCATGTCCATTTTCAAGTACAGCCATGTATAATAACTCCTGACTACACAGACTTTTCTATTGTTATATATCATGATCTGCAATAGTGGCCTTTTCAGTACAGTTTTTCATGATGTTGTTTGTTTTTTTATAATCATTAAATTTTGAAACATAGCTAGGAAATGCTTATTAAGAATTGTTCTTTTCATAAAGAACTTCATAAATATCATCCTTCTAAAATATAGGAAGAAAAGTGTTAAAGATCTGGACCTCAAGTTGTGAAAAAAAAAATCACACATATATTCTTTTTAGCTTTTTCAGCTGCAAAACAGAAAAGATTAATGCATTCTATTTTGTTATATGTTTTCTATGTCCATACCCAGCCATTTCCAAGAACCATTTTCCCCAAGTCAATAGCATTCAATGAGCACCTACTATGTGCCAGTGATTAAATCATATTAAATCCTTATTAATTTTACTAAAGTTGATTGTATGTTATGAAAGTGATCCAATTTTATTATTGAGGAAGCTGGGTGCCACAAACTGAGAGCCTATTCAGAATAGCAGTTTTCTTATACTGATGTTGCTTGACTTACCAAATTAACTGAAGTACCACCAGATTTGGAATCAAAAGGCTTAAATCAAACTCCAAATCTGCTACTTGCTACCTATGAAAGTAAGTTCAAGTTATGGTTGCTCTCACCCTCAGTTTCCCCTTTTGCAAAATGAAATTATTAAGTAGATGGGTTTCTCTGGTCCTTTCTAACTAGAACTCCAATGATTCTGAATTTATATTTCCCAGTGCCTGGAAATGCATCTTCATTATAATTACTTGTCCCTATGGGAGAAAAGGAAGTCCTGAGCTTTGTCCTTTCCTTAGATCCATAAAAAATACATATCCTTCATGCTTTTCATCATAAACTCTTTCACAGAGAATGGGGATGAATATGAATTTATACTTTAAAAGGAACAGTTTCTTTCTTGATATGGATCTGGGCTCTGTTTTAGTGCTCATTTAGAAGTTTATTATCCTTTTTTCCCCCTTCCTGGGAGTAAAAGATAAAAGGGACCACACGTCTACAGCATTCATTTCCATGGTAGAGAGGACAGGAAAGGATGGGGTCAGGGAGAATGATTATCATTTTCCAGATTGAGGCCTATAGGGTAGGTTTGAGTATTTAGAATAGGTGAGGCTCCAAGTATGGACTTTCCATCCCTTACTCAGTTCTGTTCTGTGCCTTTGGGGATTTTGAACAAGAAACACCCTTGAAAAGAAAATATCAATTAATCCAAAAAGTTCTGATGCTTAGTTAAATTCAGTTCTCTCTTGGATTTAAATCATGTATTTGACTAGTAAAGACATGATCTAGTCATCTTTTTCTTATTTTTTTTCTTTTAAACACATAAGCTAGACATCTAAATAGCAAAGAGAGTAGAAATTTAAGGTCAGATGGTGGCAACAAATTTTGAAAGCTATGGGATGTCTAAAGATGAAAAAATGGCTCAAAAAAAGTCCATGCCCAATGACCAAAACTGGCATCATAGTTTCAGTTCACCATGAATCATTCAATCAGTAAAACATATTTATTAAATGATTTCTATGTGTCAAACACAATGCAAAGTACTTGGAAGTCAAAGAAAAAAATTAAAGAATTCTTCCTCTCAAAGAGCTCTTCTCAAAGGAGACAAATACGCACATGAGCTTATTAAAAAATATTCAAAATAAATATAAATTGGGTAGGATAGGCACTAAGAGCTTGGGGGGGGGCATATAAGAAAAGGTTTATGGGAGAAGTGGTGCTTCAACTAAGCTATGAAGTAGGCTAGTGATTCAGAGTTAAATATGAAGGTGGAGTGTATTCCAGGTGTGTAGAAAAACCATACACACGCACAAAAATTAGTTATGGAAAAAAAACATGAAGAAAAGAAAGAATTTCTATTTGGTTGAACTATAGACTGTGCAAAGAGAACTCATATATAAGAAGTTTAGATAGATGGGCCGGAGTCATAGAATTAAAAGCTTTTAATGACAAAAGGGTTTGCACTGGATCCTAGAAACAATATGGAAAGAAATTAATGGATAGTACTATAATTTTAGTTTCTCATAGAATCTACCCAAAATAATCAAGGGACATTTTAACACAAATGGGTTCTTAGTTATTTATCTTTGGGAAAGGTGTTTTCTGTCTCTTTTTACAGTGTATACTCAAATACAACTGCTATGTCTCACAAGTTTTGGCCTAAAGCCTATGTGATGTAGAAATGTGTTGACTGAAACACTTCCTGCTTTTCCTTTTCGTGACTACACATTCTAGGCACTGTGATCACCCCAGCTGCCAAAATCATTGTGTGATAAAGAGATATGCCATTATTTTCAGGGACTAGGACTCCATTGCATATCCTTGGAGCCACTCTTTTTCCTCTGAAACAAAAGCAAAAGTTACTGTGAACCCTTTTGCTTCACTAACCATGTGTCACAGACTAAGGAAAGCAGAATGGAGAAATGCTGAAGAACTCTGTGCTTGACTTTATCTAGCTTCTCTTTCCTTCCTCACCTTTCTTTCTATCATTTTTTTTACTTTTACTCTAACCTGGATCCTTTAATACATTTCTCAAAGAAAGAGAAATAAGAGCAGAAGAGACTCACTCTTTTCCTCCTTTCTCTACCTGTTATATCACAGCAAAGGAAATGTCCCAGAGACTGAATTCAGGGGCCACACAAAGAAACACCCACTACCACCTTTAGACCTATCTGTTCTAGGATGGGGAGGACAAAGGATTATAGGGCTTGAAACCAAAAGAGATTTTAATCTAAGCTGGTCTTGTTACAGACTAGGAGGAATCAGAGAGATGAATGGACAAGCACAATGAAAAGTATTTGGAAGCCAAAGTCAAAAAACTAAAGAGTTCTTTTTAAGGTCATACAAATAATAAGTAGTAGAACCAGGATTTAATTCCAGACTCATCATCTCTAGATGCAGGCTTTTGGGGACCATGACCTGATAACCTCTGACACAGAAGATTAAACCTTAGGATACAAGGAGAATCTTTTCTTTTGGAACCAGATGCAGAGAGGGGAGAGATTGAGTGATGCTGTTCAAAAGTTTTGTGGTCTATGGAAAGTAAAATGAGGAAACTTGCAAAGGAGGACCCAACTATTTTTTTCACTGAGGTAGGAGAGTATATAAGAGATGAGGCTTTCATTGAGGGGGAGAGGACAACAAATGCTCATAAAATATTTTACGGCTCACAAGGACACTAAAGGGAAGTGTTTGGGCGGGTTGGTCAGTGTAACCTGTGAATTCACTCCAAGCTGCTGTTTACAGAGAGCTTTACAAATAAAAATAGATCCTTGAGTTTCTCATGTGGTTAAACAAAATAAAATTATAAAGGGGATCAATAACAGTGTCTTTCCAGATTGTTGTGATTAGGCAAGAATCTTACTTTTCCTTTTATTCTTTCCCTGCTCCCATTCTGAGGTGACAGACTATGTATGCTAGATGTCTTGTAATGATATTTTCTCAACATGAGCCATAACTCTCCCCACCAGTACTTATCACATGCACAAACACACATAGGTATGCTTCACTTTATTTTATTTTTTATTTTTTTAAAACCCTTACCTTTTGTCTTACAATCAATACTGTGTATTGGTTCCAAAGCAGAAGAGTAGTAAGAGTTAGGCAATGGGGGTTAAGTGACTTGCCCAGGGTCACACAGTTAGGAAGTGTCTGAGATCAGATTTGAACCCAGAACCTCCCATCTCTGGGCCTGGCTCTCAATCCACTGAGTCACTCAGCTACCCACTCTGCCTCACTTGAAATAATATTTTCCTGAAAACTTCCCCATGAATAAAGTTTCTTCTGCTTTCTCCATTTAGTTTTATTCATAATTTGGGAATGTATTTGTTTCTTTTGGATTGAGGGTAGAGGGTAGGGAAGAGAAAGGTGAATAATAGTTCATAATATAATAAATATAGTAATAAAATAAAGATACACATTTAACCATATAGCCTCCTTACCATTTAAAAAATACGTACTCAAAGAGACATGGTAATTATAAATAAAAATTTGAATGTTATACAACTGTACAAAAATGGCAAATGGAATCTTTTCCTTTATATTCCTTCTACACAATACATTTAATTGGCTTCTTGTTACCTCTGTTAGGGTAAAAGACAAATTCCTCTGCTTGGCATCTAAAAAACTTTAGGGGCCTCTTCTTATCTATCACAGTTCTTGTGGAATCTTGTTTCTTCTCTCCTAATTTCTTTTTCATAAGCTACTAATTTTACTCACATAGCCATCAGTATACATCAGGCCTTTATCACCTTTTTTTTTTCTCTTTCCTAGAACATCCTTCCATGTCCCCCCCTTTTCTGTCACCTTTCATCTGAATTATTATAACAGCTTCCCATTTTTTTTCTGATTTAGATCTCTGACACCTACAATTAATTATATGAGTTAGGAACCTTCTTATTAGCTACTTGATATGGGAAGAGACATGGCACAGGCCAAGTTTTCTCTACCTGCTAATGCATGGGGAACAATTTTAGCTTCATTGCCTATTCATTAAATAGCTGTGTTTCACAAATAGAATTTTAGCTTCTGGGAAAAAAAGCTATGTATAGCTGGTTTTATGGATCAATCACAGTTTTGAGTATCCTAATAAAGGATCATAATGAGTAACATGGTTTGGTAGAAAGAGAATAGTTGTGTTCAAGCCTCTTTCAAACTCTATCACACTCTAATTATGGCACCCTTAGCCATTCTCTAAGAGAGAAGATGTTAATCTGCTTTGAAAGAAGGATTATCCTCATCTAAACATTCATTTCAGTGAAATCACAGGTCTAATCCCTGTATATATAATATCTATAAAGTGATCATAATCCCTGATCATTAACTAATATGATATTTTTCCTTGGCCTTTCTCCAAGTCAAAAATGGGTTCCAAGAAGAGCTGTTTTCTGCAGGACATCACCTGAAGGCAACAGTGGTCAAGAGAGCACTCCGATTAGGCCCTGCTGGTATAGCAAGTGCATTGTGTGTGTGTGTGTGTGTGTGTATATATATATATATATATGTATATATGAACATGGATCTGGAGTTGTAGATACTTCTTATATTAGAATCCACTGAGATTTGTCCATAAAACCAGTAGCAGCTTCAATCTATGCACTATGTAGGTGGAAATCTTTCTTGAAATTATAGGGTGAGAAAAGAGAAAAATACTTGTACAAAAATATTCACAGCCATGCTCTTTGTGGTGGCAAAAAGCTGGAAAATGAGGGAATGCTCTCGATTGGGAAATGGCTAAGCAAATTTTGGTATCTGTTGGTGATGGAATACTATTGTGCTCAAAGAAATAATGAACTGGCAGAATTCTGGAACAACCTCCAGGAACTGATACAGAGTGAAAGGAGCAGAACCAGGAGAACATTGTACACAGAGATGGATACACTGTGGTAAAATAGAATGTAATGGAACTCTGTACTACCAGCAATGCCATGATCCAAGATAATTCTGAAGGACTTATGAGAAAGAACATTATCCACATCCAGAGAAAGAACTGTGGGAGTAGAAACAGAAGAAAAACATTTGTTTGATCACATGGTTCACTGGGGAAATGATTGGGGATGTTGACTTTCAATGATCACTCTATTGTAAATATTAATATGGAAATAGGTCTTGATCAATGATACATGTAAAATCCAGTTGAATTGCTCATTGGGTATAGGATGGGTATGAGGGGAGGGGAGAGGAAGAACATGAATCATGTAACCACGAAAAAAATACTCTAAATTAATTAATTAAATGAATTTATTTTTTTAAAAAGAAAATGTAAAGTGTAAAAAAAAAAGAAATTATAGGGTGAGGGTAGAAGAGCTTCTCTGATCTTGTTATGTCCATTTGCATTGCTTTGGCTATAGGAATACGCTTCAATGAGTAACTGCGCCTCTGGTAAACCTGCTGACATTTTTTCCATCTTGAGAATTAATCAGAAAGCATTGAAAAACTAACACTTGGTAAACCTCACATGGGCAACGAATGTCACAGCTTTGATTCAAATTCAAGTCCCTAATTCTAAATCCAGCCCTCTTCCCACTCCTCCATGATGATCCTCATCTTCATCTTCATTTCTTCCTCTATTCTTTCTGTTTTGTTTATAGACTCTGTCTTCCTTCCCTGCCTGTTCTCTTCCTGCTGGGGTTGCAGTTTGTGGTTGTCAGTAGAAGGAAGCAAACCAGAACACACAATGCTCAAACCAGTGATTTTGATTTCATTAATGACATGATCTAATCAAATAACTTCCTCCTAATTCAGAGAGTACTAATCCATCTTCTTTCCTTAGCTTACTTCCTCTCTTTCCCTCCCATCTACTTTATTCTGCAGAACAAGATAGTCTTGGGAAAAAAAAGTAAAAATGAAGGGGTTCACACATATGTAAAATAGACTTCAAGAATAACACATTTTAAAAGAATAGAATGGCTTAATCTGATAAAAAAAGAAAAGAACTATTACATTTTTATGAGACATCAGATAATTTCTGGGAAGACTTAACTTTTGTAGAATAAGTAAAAAATAATGTAGTACTGTGTCTGGCAAATACTTTAGAACTTATGGTATTATATAGGGATCCAACTCCAGGAAGGATCACCCTCAGGAAAACTGTACTGATGAAAAGGATATAAAATATACAATATTGGATTCTGTTCCCAATATACACACTTAATCTCTAAACACATGTGAATTTGCACACACACACACACACACACACACACACACACACACACTTTTTTTTGACCATATCTACTGGGTGAGACCAAGAGATATCAGACTGACAATGAAGCTAAGCCTGGATCCCAAGGTTGAGGTAGGGACAAGAGGGTAAAAGGACTTTAATTTTTAGGAGACCTATAAGAGAAGCAGTGAAATCAAAGCAAAATCAAGCAGGGATGATCAAAGAGAAAAAAAAAGAAAAAGCTATCAAGGCAACAGTTCAAAGAACATTTATCACTTGCAAAGGAATGATGCTCACTTCTGGAAACACAAACTCCTGAGAAGCCAAGAACCTGGCAAAGAAAGAATATAGAAGGATTCTCTAATAAAGCACACAAAGATGTGAGGAGGGAAAGCCTTGAGCAAAGAGAAAGACTAAGAAGTCACACTGAAAACAGAAAAATAAGAGGATAATATGGTGAGAACTAAAATAATATTGTTCAAGAGTATATGTTGAGTAATGTGATTCATTCAAATTCAGAAACAATAAGATATCAAAGGAGCAGAAACCCCTCTCAGAATAGAAAGATTAATTTACCAGTATAAACATACTATTTTTATTGCTATAAATTTTCACAATATGCACAAAATCATAAAGAAATAAGAGGATAGGAAAATAAACATTTATTAAGAATCTATTATGTGCCAGGCACTGTGCTAAATGCTTTTGAATATGATCTCATTAGATGTTCACAAATACTCTGCAAATTAGATGCTATTATCTACATTTTATATTTGGGTAAACCGAGGCAAAGAGACGTTAAGTGATTTACCCAAGGTCTCTGAGTTTGGATGTGGACTCAGATTTTCCTGACTTTCAGTCCAGCATTCTATCAACTGAACATCTTAGCTCTTAATTTCAGTTATAATTGTTTGTTTTTGTGGTGAGTAAACAGAGAAGTCTATCTCAGTGTGATTACTAGCACTGTTTAAGGAATTCTGAGTCAAGAACCTCCTTTTATTAATGCACAACAGCCTCTACTTTGTGTACTATGAAAGTTGTCTGGAAGGATGAGCAATGAAGTAACTTCCCATGGATCACATGGTCAGTATGTGTCAGAAGAAGGATCTCAAACCAGTTCTTTCTGACTCAGAGGCCAGGTCTCTATACAACACATCATGGTGACTATGTTATGGACACATAACCCTTTAGAAATGTTCATGGAAATCAGGATCCTGAAAAATATTTTGAATATGAATAGATCTTGAGACCAAAAAGAGGATATCCTAGAATTAAAAAGGACACAATTAAAATGAATTAAAGAACTGATTCACAGGCAATCCTCCTTAGTTAAACATAAAATCTCAATGTTCTCATAATGTACACTGCATGCATGTCACAGACTCCCCTGCTTCAGTGCCTCCTTTTGATGTGGCATTCATCCTGGATTCTGGAAGTCTGTAGCCTCCAGAGGCAAACTGACAGATATTGCTGAAGACACTTCATCTTTAGTCAGAGGTCCAGCTTAGCTAAGTGTCAAGAGGTTCATTGCCAGAAGCTTGGGCACATGGTGATGATTTTTTTCCCCCAGCCACAGCGAGTTATGAAACCATCTACTAAGGCCTGGAGGAGTTTCAGATTTCATGAGATCAGGGATTCCTAAAGTATTGAAGGATGCTTTAAGAAATGAGCTTTAAAACTCTGCTTTAAGTACTCAGTAGGGGAGAAAAAATAACTTATACCACTTAAACACACAACCTTATTATCCATTTATTTAGCTAACCAAATACCCTTTAGTTACAGACCTCTAGTAACCAGTGACAGTGAATATTTCAGTTTTAGATATCTTACTTTGAACTCTAAGAAGTCAACTTTGGCCATTTCTGTTTTGTTGATGCTTTAAAGCCTATTAGCTTAGGAACAGTTATTACCTGGCCATATGATTTCACTCACGTGGGTCTAGCCTTCAGCAGTACAGATTGTGACTCACTGATGCATTTTTCATCCTTTGGGACTCTTGTAATTCTGTGACCCTAAATCTGACATAGAAGGTCCAACCAGACCTTCTTAAAGATCTCTTAACAGTGGTGGTTAGCAATAGCCTATGTGAGATGTATTCATTGGACCTGGGTCTTGACACTTGTCATGAGACAGGCTCCATTTTCTTTAGCTTGTGCATAGCTTTCTGATTACATTCTCTATACATTCCTGAGAAATATTTGGTATCAAAAATTAGAAACAGAGAGATAATTAAATAATATTTAATTTTTTTGTCTTCTCTGCAGGGATATTCCCCAGTAATTGGGATTTAAACCAAAATGACTGATTACATGTATACTCTGTCTGAAGAGATTGTTTAGAGGCAGTGAGGTGGTGCTGGGAATCGGATTTAGAAATATATAAGTTCAAATCCTGTCTCAAACACTTACTGGTATGTTACTTTGGGAAAATCTTTTAACCTTATGACGGCCTCAGTTTCTTTCTCTATAAAATACTGGGGTTGGACTCGCTGGCCTCTAAGCTCATGTGAAGCTTTAAATGTATGATTCTATGAGTAATTTAATAGTAGATGCCACTACGAATATGGATTGGTTTTCACAAGGCTTCATAATGAACCATGCCGGGGAAGATCAAAGGAAAAGTAAGAGCACTAGAGATCTTACAACCAGTATGTAAAGAGTAACGAGAGGCACATGGCTATTTAAATAAACTGTCTATCATATCCAGGGAGGAGGCCTTCTGTCCTGCAAATCATGTCTTAAGCAGAGATCATTTGCTCAGACAACATGTCTGAAAGGCAGAGTGCAATCACTTGAGCCAACATGTGGGTATCTCTCTTTCTTAGACAAGATCTATTAGTGGTTATTATAACAGGGAATGTTTGTATTTGCTTTGTTTTGTTCTCCACTCCCTATGTACCAGGACTTTTTTTTTTTAACATCCCCCCACTTATCAATCATTAGTTTCCTTATTCTCTCACTAGTGACAAAGAAGGAAGTGTTTTTTGAGAACAATCTAGCTCAACGTCTCTTCTTTTACAGGTGGGAAAACCGAGGCCCAGAAAACCTGTCTAAAGTATTACAGTGAATCGGTGGCAAAGCCAGGAAATCACCATTCCTACTATACTAGTTTGTCTTGCTGGTATTAGATCAGGGAACTTCCTGGCCTGATTAGTACCAAGGATTGACTTTCTAGCCCAAAGTGCAAGGACTTGAATAATAGCATGCCCTTCAACTTCTTAGGAACTAGAGTGCGCATGTTTCTAAGTGAAGAACCAGAACACAAATTATCTTCTCTAATAAAGAATTAATTCAAGGCCATACAAAATCAATTAATTCAGTCTTTATGCCTGTATTTAGATTATTTGTCTTTTTGCTGTCAGGCTATCACTTGATACCATCAAAGAAGTGATCTATAGCAATCCCTCTCCTTCCCATCCTTCTGAACCATTCCTGCTTATCTATTGTGACTTGGAAGATCAATGGTCAATATTATAAGGATTCTATGTACATTATGAGTTTGAAGGGGAGCTTAAGATATTCCCTGGTGAGTGCAATGTATAGATTTTGTCAGTTTTTTTTGTGCCTGGCTAGAGGCCCTTTTGAATTCTTCCTGGAACTGGGCTAAAATCCAATAAGTAGATGTTGCTGTAAAAATGGCCTCTAGATAAAAGAGGGGATATTGTAACTTCTGAAAAATTATATCCAGGGTAAACCTATGCCATGTTCACTATCCCATTATTCACAAGTCGTTACCAAATTATAAATTTTAAGGGTCTAGGATTTACATTCTGATCCTCCTATGAGACCTGATATAAAGAAAGCCATATATTGAATAAGTAAATGACCAATACACACCTGCTGAATGAACTCAAGGACCTAACATTTGAACAATGCCTTTGATGAGGAGAATTAAAACAGCTTAAAGAATGTGGCCCCAGCTGCCTTGGAGCTTACAAATCAAAAATAGGCACTAGAGGTAAAGACAAACCTACAAGACAGTCATGCAAAGAACTCTAAAGAAAAACAGCCAATACATGCAGAAGAGAGAGCCAGGCTAATAAAATTTCTTAAGCAGGAATCTTGACACATATTCATGTTTCCAATTTCTGAGTTTGAAATGAGTCCTGACTGAAGAATTCTCAGCTCAAAAATATAATTTACTGGTGCCCAAAAGATTTTTCTCCAAGGCTGATCAAATGATGCTAGAGAAGGCTTCATTCAAAATGAAAAAAAATTCTAATTTTAGTGTCTCCCTTTTGAACAACTAGTATCAGATCTGACAAATGGATAGAACTTTGGGGGTCATAAGGTTACAGCAAGTCATTATTGACAACACTTCCTTTATTATATTATTATCCCTGGACTATGGTCCCCATGTTTTTTGTCAACAGAATTTCCAGGAGGTCAGTAAGATAATGACTGGAGTGGATGCAAACATAGTTAATAGTGTGCAAGATATAATGAGATATAGATAGTAAATACCATGTTACTTCTCTCTTATGGTCAAATCATTTTGGCAGTTACTCAGTTCCAAGGCACAAGTTCCTCTGGTGCAAATGTACCTAATAAAACGAAACTTAAACAGCAGGTATCCTAGATTGTACCATCAAAAACCTGAAGCAAACTCTGATCCAGGGTCATGATCCATGACAATTCTAAAAGACTCATGATAAAAAATGTTATCCACCTCTCCAGAGAGAAGTGTTGAACTCAAAGGTACAGAATGAAGTTTATTTTTTTCACTTCATTTTTTTCTATGTGTTTGTTTTCACATGATTAATAAAAAACCAAGTTGTTTATTTTTTAATGACTTCACAGGTATAATCAATATCCTATTGCATTTCTTGGGGTGGAAGGAATAGAAAGGAGAGATTTGGGAAATTGAAAAAAAATTTAATCCATTAAAAAATTTTTAATGTATCTGAGAAATATTTAATTAAATATATAAATATACACTTACAAAGATGATTTGAAACAAGAACTCTTGTAGTCATCTAATCTTCTTCATACGTCTGCATAAAAAAGACCCAATTAAAAAAAAAGACCCAATTTCCTATTCCCAACCATTTCATTTTTTAAACAGTTGCAATTCAGAATTGGCACTCACTACTGGATCTCTGACTAAGTGGGTTCACAATATAGCATACCTTTGGAAAGGTGAAAGGTAGAACTGCTATGAACACAAACCCAGTGTACCACTGGACCCACTGATGACTCTAGTGTTCATGTATTCTCCAAGTTAGAAGGAGCCTGAGAACATCTCCCTTTGATCACTGTCTTCTATGACCAGCTGGGATGCTATGAGATTACACACGTCAGGATAGACTATTTATCTTTCCCTCTGATCGTGGGCTATACACTGTCCATATATACTTACTATTGGCCAATTCTGGGAACAATGGTATTAAGGCAGATGAATTACACAGTAGAACAGTAAATTTTATCTGAGCCATGTGACAATTTTGGCACACAGAAAGGTATCCAAATGTACCTGCGAAGGTCAATGAGTGTCATCATGAATTCTTCCCCTTAGAGTCCCCTTAATCTGGGCAATCTCAGAAGCCATGATCTCTAATCCCTCAATTTACAGATGAGAATCCTGAGGACCGGCATATTGAAGTGACTTATCCAAGGTCATAGAGGTAGTAAATATCAGGAGTGCAATTTGAACTCGAGTCTTCCGATTCCACAGTCAATGCTCTGCCTCCCCTGTTTCCCTTCCAATTCATGTTAACAGTATATCTAACATTTCCTGAAAATCTCTATCACTCATTTGCATGCATCTCCCATTGTTTGCTCCCCAGCTAACATGTCTGAAACCTTATATTCCTTACTGGTATGCCACTGACATGAGACTAGGAACCACATCCCTGATTGTAGGTCACTGACCTAACTTCCTCCTTATTCTACAAATTGTCATGGGTGATTTTTTGTGGATTTGACTGCAATAGCTGATTAAATGGAAAAAATATATGATCTCGTTTGGGAGATGAGCTCCATGTGTGAAGACTCACCCCACCCAAGCCTGTTTCAGTGAAAAAGTAGCAAGGCATTTCAAGCACCAACTTCATTTTCCTACTAACATCTGTCTCTTTTATTTTCAATTCGAGGATGTGAGCCTGCTGCTCTGTCTCAACAGTGATAAGTTATAACTGAAGTACTGCTGATCTCTCACGTTAATGAAACTTCACTTTATTTCCCTTAAGGAGGACACAGACAGGGTCGCTGAACAGCAAGTGTGACAAAACTGTGTCTGTATTTAGAGGGGGAAGTGAAGTATAGACCAATACCACAGTACTATGTCCTGGCTGCTTAAACTTCCCAAACGATGTGGTCCAGATACCTGTAAGATCGATGGCAAAAGCAGGACAGGCCTGCTGTAAGATTCAAGCAATAACCTGAAAAGACAACATCTGAACAAATAAGTCCGGGTTTTGATGTAAATTGAAAAATAGCAAGACGTGTCTGGTAGGCAAACAAAGTAGAAACAGCAAAAACAAAAAGAAAGAGAGAGACACGGAGTCACGCTATCACGATGTTTTGTAACCATCTAATCCCTTACCAAAAAACAAAAAGGTTTCACTGTCAGGGATTCAGGAACAAGTTGGATAAAGGAAAGTGTGGATAATCCACCTGCAGATAAATTAATTGGCTTTATGATTAATATCACAGGTAATCAATGCTTCAGAAGGACTCCAAATCATTTTTGGAAATCTTAACGAGCTTAATGGAAATCTACTTTTTTAAAGAAAATGGATATTATGTATGTGTGTGTATATATGTACTTATTTATTCATTCATGAATGTGTGTATATATGCATATATACATACATGTGTATGCTTACAAATAAGTACATGTTTATATAATGTGTGCACATACATCTATATGAATTAGGAGTATATATTCATATACATATACATACATAAAATGTGTATATGTACATACAAATTATATAGATGAAAAAAGAATGAGCTAATTGCTAATTGATGGACCCCAAGTTGAATCCAGGCTGATGTAATCCAAGGATATCAGGAGGAAAAATGGACCTCAGAAACCATTATTCCATTTTCCTCATTTTTACAACTGAGGAAATGGAGTCCCAGGGAGTTGGGGCTTTCCAAAGATTACACAGAGAGCAAGTGGCAGCTTTGGGACATAAACCTAAGTCTTCCAACTGCAGATATATAGTGATCTTTCACCTGAACCACAGTGCCTCTAAACTTTCATTTTATAGAGGGGGGACACAGAGGCCAAGCTAGCTTAAATGATTTGCCCAAAGGCACAGAGGTAGCATCAGAGGCAGGATTTAAATCCTAATCCTTTGAGTGAAGAGTTTGTGTTCTTTTCATCTGACTAGTTTTCTTCCTTGAACCTCTCCTGGGGAGGCAGGCAATTGTATTTCTGGTGTCCTTGAAAAAGAACTCCTCCTGGGTGAAGTTAAGTTTGGATTTATTTCACAACTTCTTTCTCCACCCTATATACATTGTCTTCCCCATAAGTAACCAAATTCTTTATGGACAAGGACTTACTTTTGTAAATGTATCTACACTGTTTAACACAGTGCTTGGCACATAGTAAGCCTTTAATGAATGCTTTTTATTTAATTATTCATTTCATAGGAACAACAACTTGCTTAAGTAAGTGACCATAGGAAAAGCACCAGGAAGGTACGATGCAAAGTTTATTTTTTCCCATATGTCATTCTTTCCCTATCTTTCTCATCTCAGTGTGTTCCTGTAATGTATCTCCTAAATTGTTTGCTGATTCACTTACCCCTCAAATAGTGAAGGCATTTAAAAGAATATCTGCTGAGATTGAACTTCCATTCCTGGCCAGAACTTCATAGTTTGTTGTAAATAATGTATCAGTTATGTCAAGTCCTCATTTTAAATGGACTACAGATATTTTTTTTAAGTCATACAATGTATGACCCAAAGCTGAAATTGTAACTCTCCTTGACCTCAGCGAGTTCACATTCTGCTAGTCAAAGATAAAAAAGAAAAAGAATAATGAAACTCCAAGGCAAAAATAGAACAATTAAATTCTTCTAGCCCAGATCAATTATATCTCAACATTCTGCAAGCATTTAGAAATTTGGAAAATGATTGTTTATAAGAAAGAAGTGACCACTGATTATATCTGAGGAATAATGGAGATATATTTTTTATCTACACACCAAAAATAAATAAATAAAAAGTAAATGTAACAACATTCTAAAAATCAAATAGGTCTTGATTGTAGAGAAATTAAATAATGCCCCAAACCACAATTTCATGGAGGTAGAAGATCTTCAACTGTTATATATTACATGTTTTTAGATTTTTTTCAATGTATCAATCAGTTGTGCTAATTTTTCCCTCCTTTCTAAAAAATACTATTTTTCGTACAGTATGGCTCTCTAGGAAAAGAAAAAAGAGGGACATGGGAGATAACTCTCATGATGTAAGAAATATATCAATAAAAATTATTTTAAAAAATCTTAAAGACAGCATGTGTTTATCATGAAAGGGTCTCAAAGATCTTGTCTTACTAAATTCCATTTCCTTTGCTGATAGCTTTGCATTCTTGGTAGATAAGAAAAGTGTGAACACAGATGGAAAGATAAGGTCTAGATGATAGTATAGTTAAAAAGATCAAGAACTGATAGAATGATGGTTTCCAAAATGTATTGATTAATAGCATGATATCAGCTTGGAATAATGTCTATAAAAAGTCCCCCAGGGTTCTTGACTGCTTAGAATTTTTATTAATAATGTGGATAAAGGGATGGGATGCCTATCAGATTTGGGGAAAACACAAATATTGGAGAGATAATAATGCACTGAGAATCCAGATTAGGAAAAGTTCCATAAATAGTATGGATTGAATATGATGAATAATAATGAGTAGAACTGAATCTACTAAGGTATTGAAATCTTTGCAGACAAATTTAAAGCATGAGGGTTGGAAAGTGGACTACTGGTTAGCAATAGTATTATTTAAGAATTTCTGCTTTCACCAAGATCAGGTCAAAATGGGTATATGATTTAGATATAAAAGAATGAACCCAGAAGTAAATTAGGGGAACATAGAAAAATCTGCCTGGCAGATTTATGGAGAAAGGAAGAATTTATGACCAAACAAGAGATAGAGAGCATTATAATACATAAAATTAATAACCTTGATTATATTATATTAAAAAGCTTTTGTTCAAACAAAACCAATGTGATCAGTTTTAGAAGGGAAACATACTGGGGGGGGGGAGGGAAATTTCATAACAAATTTCTCTGAAAATGCCTAATTTCTCAAATCTATGGAGAACCAAGTCAAATTTATAAGAATTCAAGTTATTTCCGAAGTGGAAAATGATTAAAAGATATGAATAAGCAATTTTCATATGAAGAAATTAAAGCTATCAATAATCATATGAAAAATATTCTAAATTACTCTTCATTAAAGAAATGGAAATTAAAACAGTGCTGAGCTACCACCTCATAACTACCATATTAGCCAATATGACAATAAAGGAAACTGATAAATGTTGGAAGGGATGTGAAAAAATTGGAATATTAATACATTATTTGTGGAGTTGTGAAATGATTCAACCATTCTGTAGGGCCATTTGGAACTATGCCAAATGGACCATTAAACTGGACATACCCTTTGGTCCTTTGATACCACTACTTGAATCTGTATCCCAAAGAGCTACTAACAAAAAAGGGGAAAGGAAATAGTTGTACAAAAATATTTATAGCAGCTATTTTCAGGGTAGCAAAGAATTGGAAATTGAAGAAATGTCCATTATTTGGGAAATGACTGAACAAATAGTGGTGCATGTTTTTGATGGAATGCTATTGTACTACAAGAAATAATAAGCAGGTTGATTTCAGAAAAAGCTGGAAAGATCTACATGAACTGAAGCATAGAGAAATAAGCAGAACCAGGAGAACATTGCCCAAAGTAACAGCAATACTGTATGATGATTAATGATCAATCAACAGCTACTCTCAGCAATGCAATGATCTGGGTCAATTCTGACTTATAAGGAATGTTATCCACTTCAAGAGAAAGAACTATTAGAGCTGGAAGAAGATCAAAGTATACTATCTTTCCTGTTAGTATATTTATAGTTTTATCTTGGGCTTTTGTTTTTGTTTCAGTGTGCTTTTACAAAAATGACTAATATGGAAGTTGTTTTGCATGATAATACATGTATGGCCGAGATCAAATTGCTCATAGTGGGAAAATAAAGCATTTCTTAGTTAAAAAAAATAAATTTGGCTTTCATGGGAATCAATGGAGACTTTCTAAAAAATTGAAGCCTTCCAAATAAAACTAAATATGAAGCAAGGAAGTCCATTTTTACCACTATTATTCAATATTGAATAGAATAATTGAATAGAAATGCTAGCGATAGCAATAAAAGAAGAAAAATAAGTTGACAGGATAAAAATAGGAAATGAAGAAACAAAACTATTATTCTTTGCAGCCGATATGAAGGTATGCTTACATAATCCTTGAGAATCAACTAAAAAACTAATGAAACAATTAACAATGTCAGCAATTTGCAGGAGGTCAAATAAGTGCACATAAATCATCAGCATTTCCATGTTCTACCATCAAAACTCAGCAGGGGGGGCAGCTGGGTAGCTCAGTGGATTGAGAGCCAGGCCTAGAGACGGGAGGTCCTAGGTTCAAATCTGGCCTCAGACACTTCCCAGCTGTGTGACCCTGGGCAAGTCACTTGACCCCCATTGCCTACCCTTACCACTCTTCCACCTATAAGTCAATGCACAGAAATTAATGGTTTAAAATAAAAAAAAAAAAAAAAAAAAAACTCAGCAGGATGAGACAGATATACTTCATTAAAAAAACCTTCAAACAATATAAAATGTGTGAAAGTCTACCTACCAAGACAAATCTGGGGATTATGGGAATATAATTATAAAACAGTCATCAAATAAATAAACACAGTTTTAAACAACTAGAGAAATAGTGATTGCTCATGGGTAAGCTGAGCCAATGTAAAAAAAAAAAAATGACAATTCTATCCAAGTTATTTACTTATTCAATGCCATGACAATCAAACTACCAAAAGTTATTTTATAAAGCTAGAAAAAATAGTAACAAAATTTATCTGGAAGAAAAAAGGGTCTGTAATTAAGGGAATTAATTAAAAAATGTTAACAATGGCAATCTAGTAATTCAGGATTACAAAGTGGTAATCATCAAAATGATCTGGTACTAGCTTAGCCATAGAGTGGTAGACCATGGAATAGATTAGGTACTACGAAAATTTATATATATATATGCTGTTATTTCAATATAAGAGTCCAGGATAAAAAAAGAATTCCCATGTCAGGGTACTGGATCAGTCTGATGACTTTTGCATTCCATTATTCTTAGGAACACCTAGGAATGTTCCCCATCCCACCCCTCCATTCTCAGAAAACCTAGTTAACTGATAGTTTCCTCCTGCCCACTTGATCCTATTACCTGTGAGAGTGGGAAGAAGTTGAGAGTCTTAATGAACAACCTCCTCACTAACTTCACCAATCAGACATGTCTTGGGATTTCCTAGGGAGGGGCTGCCAAACTGGACACAGAGATCTACCTAAAAGTCCTTCAAGGTCTTTGGTCATCAAGAGGGTCACTGACCTACCAATTTGCTGGTTGTATGCTAGCATAATAAATAAATTTATATTTTTACCCTCATACCAGTCTCTTGCATATTTTAACCTTTACAGTTTACAATGTACAGTAGTAAATGACCATAGTTATTTATTGTTTGATAAACTCAAAGATCCCCGTTTTGGAAGAAAGAATTCAACATTTGACAAAAATTGCTGGGAAAACTGGAAAGCAGTTTGACTGAAATTAGGCAGTGACTAACATCTTACAAAATACACTTGTTAGAATATAATCTCCTTGAGGGCAAGGACTATTTTACTTTTTTCTTTGTATCTTCTTCATCTGGCATCGTGCTTATTGTTTACTGAATTTAATTCAATTGATCGAAATATTTCTTTAAATAAGTGAGTGAAATCCTCTAGGAAAAACATTTATTAAATAATCACGAGTTCCAAGTGATCATTATATCCTCAGACACTTACAAGCATGTTGACCCTGGGCAAGTCATTTAACCCTGTTTGCTTCATTTTCTGCATCTGTGAAATGAGCTGGAGAAGGAAATGGCAAACCACTCCATTTTTTTTTTTTTTGCCAAGAAAACATGAAATGGGGTCACACAGAATCAGACACAAATGGAAGATGACAGAACAACAACATTCTAAGTACTGTGTTAAGTGTTAGGGACACCAAAATAGAAGCAAAGTTGTATCTGCCATCAATGATCTTACATATTAATGGAAATCAATCAATTAATTTTGAAAATCAATCAAAAGGAGAGTAGTGACATATAGAGGAGTAGTAACAAGGTCATCTGGGAAGTGTTACAGATGGTAAATTTGAAGAAAGGGCAGGCCATGAGCAAGTGCTTTCCAGGGACAATGGTAGTGTTGATTTGATTACAGTTCTCAGAATATAATGTATTTCAGAATTATATAAGTAATGCACATTTTAATTAGATGATGAAAATAATTCATATCAGTTTATCTCCTCTTCAGGATATCATTTTATCTTTTAAAAGTTCATGTCACATAAGTATGAGAATTTTTTAAATGTGTAATCAGGAGAAAGGGAAAAAAAGAAAATATCTTCATCATACTGTAGCATATTCTATGGAAAATGCTCAGGGTATATGCTTCAACATCTAGTATTTAAAGTATGTTGGTGGCATTGTATAATCAATAGTTAAATTTTTGGTTTCTGAATAATAACTACATAGCATGTAATAAAAATAACCTTGCAATAAATTATCTGCAACTGACAGTGCCAGACAAATGAAAAGGTCTCTGTGTGCTTTATTTGTCTCTTGGGAAGAAGAAAATGTAAGTATATTTTCTACCATCACAAAAGCTTAATGTAGTGAGTCAACGCTGAACATTGCTAGTCCTTTCCTTGGATTTCCTACATGGAATAAGGCTGTATAACACATAATTCAGAGTCTAAATTAAATGTTCAGTGTCCTCCCCATGTCCTCAGTTATATGTTGTTTTCCTTTTTTTTTTTTTATTTTTATTTTTTGCCTCTTTTTATTTTTCCAAGGGGCCAGATTCAGCGAATACTTCTCTTTCTGCATTTTGATCTCCAGGATTTAACTACTTTTATTAGAAAAAAGACATGAGAACATGAGCCCAGATGGATATGCATCAGATCACAGACAACAATGAACAAAAGAGATGCTTAAGAGTGAACTGACTTGGGCACCAATCCTGGAATCAGTTTCTAATTATATGACTTTAATTAGATTTAATGAAATCTACAAGGCATTTAAAGCAACAAAACCAACAAAGTCCCTCCTTTCACTGAGCTTACATTCTTCAGAGAAGATATAACATGTAGGAATTACATGAGAAGTAATACTAAAATATTTTTTAAAAGAGAGTACCAGTAACTGGGGAAGATGTATTGAACCAGAAACCCCTCTCTAATAAGTGTTAGCTGAGCTCTGCTTTTTATAGGTTCATAGAAATGTAACCCAATGAACTGAAATGATTTTCCTAAAGCCGCACAGGTGTCAGAATTTAAACCCATGCCTTCTGATTATAAATTCAGCACACTTTCCATTGTGTCATGATAACTATATAAAAGCAACCTATGAAACTGAGGGGAGGAGAGGGTACACTGCAGACAGGGGAAACTATTTTTACAAAGATGTACAGATCAGAAAAGGGTAGCTATATGGTTCCGTGGATAGAGTATTGGGCCTGGAGTCAGAAGAGTACCTGAATTCAAATCTGGTCTCAGACCTTTACTAGCTATGTGAACCTGGGCAATGTCACTAAACCCTGTTTGCCTCAGTTTCCTCATCTGCAAGATGACCTGGAGAAAGAAATGGAAAATCACCCAACAGTTTTGTTAAGAAATCATCAAATGGGTTTACGAAGAGTTGGGCATGACTGAAATGATTGAACAATGTCAACAACACAGATCAGAAAGAGTCCTTAAACAATGCTCTTCCCCTCTTTTGTCAATTTAAAATCACTAAAGTTTGATGTTGTTCAGTTATTTCAGTTGTGTCTGACTCTTTCTGGCCCCATTTGGTTTGTTTTTGTTTTTGTTTTGTCAGGGATACTATATTGGTTTGACATTTCCTTCTTCAGTTCATTTTATGGATGAAAACCTGAGGCAAATGGGATTAAGTGACTTACCTTGGGTCACACAGCTAGTAAGTGTCTTTGACTGATTTGGAATTCATGGAGATGAGTCTTCCTGGTTCTATGCCTAGCACTCAATCCACTATATCACCAAGCCTCCCTCATTCAGGGATTATATGTTATTATTACTGCGGATGGAGAAAATATATCCTTTCCCTAAAGGAGCTCCAGTGTCAGGGGACCCAGGAAATCTATGAGAAATGGTGATGACAGAGACCCGGGAAAGTACAGTCAGTTGGATCACAGACTGCCTGGTTCAAAAGTGAAATGATATATCTTTAGTTAGGATTAGCTCTACACTTTCTGGCAATAACTTTTGTATCACAAATTCCATTCCATCTTTCTTGGTCCTTTATAAAGAGAGAACTATAGTTTACTATGTACCATACAACATTATGTGATAAAATATAAGATTCTAATTATTTAGGAAACATGTATTATAATTTTCAGCTCAATGTTAACCTTGTTTTTGCTTTCTGCTTACAATCCCACCCAAACACAAATCTGTATTTCGGGGGGTTGGAGGGGAAGGAGAGGTTACGGGTAGTAGAGTGTTCCTATGTTCGTTTTCCCCTTATATCTCTATTTCTTTAACTTCTGTTGAAATGAAAGTAGAATGAGGCATGTACATGGGGTTGCATTTCTTCCTATCTGATTTAGAATTGGGATTGAGGAGAAGACAAGTTAGAAGATAGTTTAGATTGGGGAGAAGACATCTCAAGGAACCCAAAGATATGTCTCCTCAGGAGTAAACTTTCCATACGTAGGATATTATAACACTCATGGTCCCCCAAAATACCACTCCTACTCACTACCTTGACTGCTGGGTCATATTCCCATGCTGTTTGTATTTCCTACTGAGAAATAATAGCTAGAATTTAGATGGTATTTTAAAGCTTACCAAATTCTTAATAAATATTTTCTCCTTTTTCCCTCCCCCAAACTCTGAGAGATAGATGTTATTATTATCCCTATAATCTACAAATAGAGTGAAATTGTGGCACATAGAAATTAAGTGACTTACTTAGTGTCACACAGCTTAAGTTCATGACTTACTCTAGGTACACAAATCCAGATACATCACTGTACCAACTAGATGCCTGCAGGAGACTATTTGAGACATGCAAGTTTGGGAATTTACAAATTTCTATGCAATTTTCTAAAATGATAACAACATGGGTTAAAAAAATAGGAAGGATCATCTAAGAAATAGTTCCATGATATGGTCCATCACAGTACTGCAGCAAGTCTATGGTCCTTCACTTTCAATTTGTTATTAATTTTGATAGGTACAGTAGCTATTGCTCTAATTAATAGAGTACCCACCTCAGAGTATATCTTTAGGAAGCTGCTAGATAGGGCTATATTTTTATTTTAATAAGATTTTTTATTAGGTCCTACCGATAGTATCCACAGGAACCCATGCTACCGCATTAGATGGAATAGCAGCCTAGCAAATAAAGGATGCCTCAAAAGTCTTAGTGTAGGGTTACGTTTTGGTAGTTTAGACTTTTATGCCCCATAGTTAAGCTATGATACTTTAGAGTTGTTTTTCTTTTTTTTTTCCCCAAATCAGTGGTCCTGAAAAGAATAGAATTAAGTTTGTTTTGTCTATTCCCAGAACTAGGGCAAGTGGATTATCCAGAAGTGGAAGAGGTTGCCTTATTAATAATGAGTTCCCTGATTATCAATCAATCACGTAATCATTATGTGTCTACTATGTGCCTGGCATTATGTTAGTCCCTGGGATATAAGTACAAAGAATAAAACAACTTGTATTCAGAAGGTTATTACACTCTAGTGGAGGAAAACATAGACGCACACAACCACAAATATATGTGGGTATGCACATATATATGATAATATATACAGAGTGTCTGTACATTTATACAATATATTTAGCATTTTAAACTTATTATATGCAATTAACATAATATAATGCTTATACCATAATAAAAACGACTAAATAATTCTATATACAAACCAGTTAAATATGAAGGAACTTTGGAATGAGAGTACTAGCAGATGGCAGTATTAGGAAAGCTTTCATACAGAAAATTATGTCTAGGACAAATCATAGTCTTAGCCAGATACTTGAATAGAGGTAAGGAGAGAATATATTCCAAGCATATAGGAAGACCAAGGGAAAAGACCAGAGATAGGAGATGGGAGATAGAATGTATTGCTTACTATGAAAAAGAGAGATACATTTTGCTGAGTTGTAGAATGTGGGGGGTAGAGAAATATCTAATGGTTTGCTCTATGCAGTGAAATCTCTTCCTTGGCTATCATCATCACTTCCTCCCCAACAGTACTCTGAACTCCACCCTTGGGTCCCTCAATTCTGTTAGGACCCAGGCCTATAGTCTTCCACCCCTCAAGTGATCTACTTTCCTCCCTCCTTTCCAGCTCTGCTTCATGTGACACCTTTTGCTCCTTGAGGGCAAGGCCTATCCAGCTTCCTTGCATTTTTTGCCCTAGCACTAAGTACTTAAATAAATGGCAAAAGGGTGCCAAAACTGTTCATTGAGTAGGGGAATCAGATGCTCAGATTTATGATTAGCAAAAATTACTTTGGCAGCAGTATGTAGGATAGAGTGGCCCAGGGAGAGGTTTTAGGCAAGGAGAGATATTAGGTGGTTGTTGCAATATGCTAGAGAAGAGACGATGAGGACCTGAACTAAGGTGGTAACTGTTCAAATGAAGAAAACAGACCAGATATGAGAAATTTCATGAAGTTAGAGACTGAAAAAAAAAAATTGGCAACTGATCACGTGTATGGTGAGAGTCAGAAACTAGATGACCACTAATTAAGAACATTGGAAATGATATTACTGCTTTAGACAGAGATTAGAATAAATGATTTGTGAACATCTCTAAAGTTTAGAGATCCTATGATCTTATAAACTTATAACCAAGTTATAACCAGGACTTGTGTTCAAGACTTCTTCTAAATCTGCTAGTATTTTTACTACGATATGGAGTAGGGGTGGAATTTAAGGGATAGAAAAAGAGCTGGCCAAGGATTCTGACTTTTATTAAGTACAATTAGTCAATATTTATTTATGGAGCAAGTGATGGGAATGTCATTCTATTCCAAGGTTTCTGATAAGTCTCTGTTAGGTTAAAACTATATTTAGAGTTATACACATGATGAAAAAGAATCCCCTTTTCATTTCTCCTTACTACTCTTTAGTTTCCTCTTCTGTAAAATAAAGGGATTGGACTCACTGATACTGAAAATTCTCCATAACAAAAAGCTTAAATACTGACCTTTGGGTCAGAGTTTATATATCAGACAGAGAGATGGAGACAGAGACAGAGGGAGAGACAGAGAGAGACAACAGACAGAGAGAGAGAGATGGATGGATTATGTGTGTGAATACACACACATTTCCCCAAAGGGACACCTCTTTAAGTTTCCACCTAATTCTGGTACCCCCAAATCAAGATCAGGGTAACAAGCTCCCATTTAATTTTAGGATGGAATGGAGGCCTCTAGTGCTACAAAATTTTAGTATAGGATGACCTTCAAAATCAAAGAACATTATATTTCTATAATTTAGTTTCCAAATTTTGCCTTAGAGAACATGGGTTTTTTAATTTTAGACCTTTGTTTAATTAGAATACTGCTTCTCCAGTTCACCCCAATGTCATCATAGCTTGAAGGTCTATTTCTGCCTAAGCACTGGCGACTTCTCATCTCATAAATAGTAGCCAATGATTTCCTCGTTTGAGACATAGGTCTGGTAAAAGGGAAATCTCTCCTAGCATGTAAATGAACTGTCTGAGGGGTACTAGAACAGTTATCTGTGTGTGCCACTACTTACATGAAATCCATCAAACAAAATTTTGAGCTTGGAGAGGGGGGGCAAAAAAAAAAAAAGATGATGGAAATTATCTCTCAGCACCTGATACCTCATTGTGAGAAAAGATAAGCTTCCTTCCTCAAAAAGAACTTATAATGGATCCTAATCAAAGTACTCTAACCCACCTTGTTAGATAAACAGCTTTTAAAAGGACATAGAGAAAACCTTTAAAGCATTACCTAAAAGCAAAGGATTATAAAAGTAAATATTTACATTGGCCTGGAGTTTAACAATCTGAATGTAAAAGAACAGTTGTATATACTATACTTTTCCCATAAGTCATCAAAGAAACATTGCTTTTGGTGTGGTCATTTGAGACCCAGTAGATTATTTCAATTTTGTAAATTAAATTGAAAATTATTCTTAACTATTTATCAAAAATATGTGTTTATTTTAATTAGGTTTATGTGATTATGACATTTACTCAAACAATGAACTTACTGTGGACATGTATGACTGCAAAAGAAGGTAGGAAATTTTTTAGTGAGAAGGAATAAAGAGATGGAAAACATAAGGGATTTAATGAGAAATGACAATTATTCAATTTTCAAATGGATCTGTGATCTAATTGATCCAGGTATCCCCTCCATTAATCCAAATAGTAATCCATCTGTATTTGCTCAGTCTATGTCCATTCATTCCTATATATTCACTATGAAAGTATATCCAATTTTTCCTGGGAAAGGGAGCATATTCCTTGAATTCTCTTGACAATTTAACACTCCACAGATACCAATGGACCACACATGTTCTCAGTTATTCTTGCCTCTACTCCTTTTATTTTTCTGTTGTTCAAAATTACTTCCTTGGAATGTATTGTAGCCAAATCACACCTACCATATACCTCTCCATGGGCCTTTGAGTGATCCTCAGCTTCAATACTTTAATGAGGACAACATTCCTGATTTCACAACCATGTATCACCAAGAAGGTTCCCATTAGCAACAATAGCCCACACTTGAAGACTGTTTTAAGGTTTCTAAAGTGCTTTACACATAGTAATCCTTTTTAATCTGTTTTGAACTTAACAAAACCCAAGAGGGAAGTGATAGTACCACACCCATTTTACAGATAAAGAAAATGAAACTGGAGAGCTTAAATTTCTTGCTCTTGTAACATGGAAAATGACAGGGTGTAATTCCTGCAAGATACAGGATCAAGCCTCACCCAGAATTCCAGGGGACCCTCCTGGAGAACTCTGGGTGAGGGGACAGTTGGAAAGGAGTTAAACGGTTGATTCCTGGGGGGATCCCCTGTAATTCTGGGTGAGGCTTGCAGGAATTCCACCCTGCCATTTTCCATGTTACACTCTGTGTTCAACAAGCAGAAACTATCTGACATAGGCATTTAACCTTCTTCTTGATTCTTGATTCCATGTCCAAACTGTCACTTTGTCACTTTTCTACTTAATTCATTGAGAAAATCCTTTTGGACTTTTGGATGGACAAAAACAAGAATTACAATAAATGACTGGTTTTAATCC
Organism: Gracilinanus agilis; assembly: GCF_016433145.1. NCBI lineage: Eukaryota > Metazoa > Chordata > Mammalia > Didelphimorphia > Didelphidae > Gracilinanus > Gracilinanus agilis. Next base: position 215,913,164 of record NC_058131.1, read on the forward strand.
ATACCAGTGAGGGAACAACACCATAACAAAAGTATCTGACTACTTTACCATGAATCTGATTATTTAGCTTTAATTAATTTGTCTTTGGACCAATGGGTCTAATGAACCCTAACAAAGCATATTTGAATACGAGTGAATGGATACCTAGCATAGGACTTTATTTACTGTTTATTTTGTTTTGTTTTAACTTCTTGCTATAACTAAGTTTTCAAGAACAGCTGTGTAGAGGAAAGTGAGGAAGGACTCCATAGGAGTTGAGTTCTAAATACTTTTTCATGTTATATTTAACCAATTCTATTTTTAAAACATATCTTTTTAGAGTGTCGGCAGTGGGCAGACCCAGCTCAGTGGTTGTCTTCACAATTCTGTCAGAAAATTGCAGCTTCACCCGAACTACGTCTAATAGCACAGTTGGTCCCATATTCTTGGTATGGGAAAATGTTCTCAGCTAGGTCTGCCTGACAAGTTATGCTAACTTTTATATAGTCTTAATATTTCTAGCTCCATACTTGTTCCCGGGTGACATTATATTTGTAGTATTGGCTATGATGAACTGTTTTCTCCTTCAATCTATTTCCAAGTTGATAAAGACTACAAGCTTTATTTGGGCTAGCAGCAGCAGAGAAAGTATCAGGATAAGCTATGAAAATAGTCTCTAGTCCTTAGGAGAGATTATGTCTCACTTTGGTTGAAATTCTAAAATGGTCATTGTTGCCAGGGAGTTTTGATCAAGTATCATTAGTCCTAGATGGCCTTACAGTTCTCTCCTTACTCTGATCTTGGATGATTTTGAATCTGGGGCTTTTAAACTACATATTTTCAGGTAAATAAAAAAGAAGCACAACTTCTTTGTAGGGATGCTCAATACACGTAAGAAATACCACCACCACCACCACCACCACAACAACAACAACAGCCCTGCTTCATTATTCAGGTGGGCCATGTAGTTGCTTTCTTTAACATCCTTTTAAGTTCCAGGTGTGTGTCTGTATGTGTGTACATTTAGATTAATCTTCCTTCTCCTTTGCATCTTATGTCCAGATTTCAAAACTTACTGATTTTACTTGTTTTCCCTCTATTTCCTTCATCTTTCCATCCTCATACCATTATTGTAATTCAAATACTCCTCACCTCAAGCCTGCACTATTAACCCTAGATCCTTAACTGGCCTTTCTTTTTCCAGTCTCTTCTCTCCACTCTTCTCCCCATATAGGTCACAAGGGAATATTCCTGAAACATAGATCTGACCATGTCAATTTCCTAACCCAAAATATCTCACATCTCCCTATTACTCATATGAGGGAATTCAAACACCTCAGATTGGCATTTAAAACCTCCAGGATATGGTACCAACTTTTGTTTCCATTTTTAATATAGATTATTCTCATTAATTTGTTCACCACTTACTCTGATGAAATGAGCCTATTAGCTGTTCCCCAAATTCAATATGCCTTCCTTTATCTCCATGCCTTTGTCCTCCTAGATCTGGAACATACTTCCTCCTTAACTGCCTCTTACAATGCCTAAATTTCCCACAAGAACAATGCACATTGTTGATCTGATCATGCCATTCTATTGACTATTTTGTGAATTCCTCCTCTTGTGAAAAGGTCTGATTTTACTCATCCACTTAATTCTTTCCGGCTCTTGAAGCCATCAGGAAAAAAAAAAAAAGCGATTTTGATGAACTTGTAAAAATGCTCAGAGCAATTCTGACTGTGCTGTGAACATAAGCATGATTTATAGGGAAAAAAAGGTGAGTTGATAAAGGGAAGGAGAAACTAAACCACTTTTCAGGTTCTCCTGCATCAGATCTTTGCAATGTGATTTTATTACTTGGTTTGAAGTGAATCCCAAATCAATAGTTACAACCATACTCAAACAGAAGAACAGAGCATCCTAATGTCAGAAAGAAATAATTTTTTAACTGTCCTACCATCATTCTCTTGACTCCCTACCTTTGGATTTACATAATGATAAAATGTTAGTTCTGGAACCTTAAAGGTAACTTAATCTACTAGCCTCATTTATATATTAAACCAGGGACAACAGAGATGAACTGAGTTGCTCAAGGTCACATAGCTAAAAAGTAATAGGATCCAGATATTTTGACTCTAAGGACTTGAGGACTCTTCTCTACTTCATGCATCCAATGAGAATTTCTAAATAATCTTGATCAGTTCAATATTCCTGTGCTCTAGGGAATTATCTATAAAACTTCAGAAAAATTGATGATGAACATTGTTTTCAGCTATATGATTGTCTAGTGGTTATTGCCTGATAATTCTCCAAGAATCCAAATATCACTTACTTTTCACACATATAAAATCTCCAGTTTCTTGAGGTAATCATTCTTTCCCCAATAGTCAATTTTACAAGTCAATAGACTGGTCAGTAAACATTGGCCTCTGTTGCCAAGACAAGGTCTTGATGATGCTACATCTTCTTCCCATTTGTGTAATGGAAAAATATAGCTTTGAATACAGGCCTAGAATCCCTTTTTGATGTAACTAATGGCAGTAGTATGATGTATAAGGCTCTAAATACCTCCTAGCCTAAGAGGACAGAGTGCTTTTCAAAATCCTCACTTGAATATTCCCTTTTTGATGATGCAGTTAGTGAAAGTTAAGCTTTGCAGAAAGCTATTTCCCTGGCACTGGTAAAACTAGGACAGTTCTCACTTTGTTTCTGTTAATGAAGGTATAGATTTATGTTGCAGCCCTCAGCTATTACACTGGAATGATGACAAGATTTTTCTCTGCCTAAATAAAGAGCATCATAAAATGTTGCTGCTGCCATTTGTTATTGATTTTTCAACTCTTCTTTTTAGATTCCCAGGAAATGTCAGTGCATGAGGGACCCTGTCATGGAAAGTCTTTTAATCAACAATATGAATTTAGATATGATGGGTTACTTATCAAAGGGGTAGATTACATGAAATTTGGAGGGAGAGCTAACATATTGGAAGGAAAACTTGGGATCCAAAATAGACTTGGGCTACAATGGACAAGAATGAACATAAAAGAACTGATTAAGCATGAATATAAAGTTGTTCATTTGGGTTTAAAAAGTCAACTACGAAGTTCAAAAAGAAGGCAATTATATTAAATAATAATTCTTATTTTAAAAATCTCAGTTTTAATATAGGATAAATCTAATGTGACCTAAAAGTTTGGTATGGCCAACAAAGAAGGCAATGTGTTTAGGTGTACATAGAAGCATAATGATGAGAGCAAGAGGGGTGAAAATTCTGTTGTAGTTGGCCTATGCAGAGGAAATATATAGTGAATAACAGTAATATTTTTAGTACTTTAAATTGTTATTACAAAAATATAACAGTGGAGAAAAATTCTTCTGGGATTAAATTTTTTTTTCAATTCCCAGTTTATGAGATAATGAAGCAAATTCAGATTATCTAATGAATCATGGGTTGTGGAAATTACATGACATACTAATGAAGTATGCAAACACTTAGAATCTGGCTCTGACTTAAACACCAGGAATTTAGTATCCTTTATAAACTTGAAAACCAGAAATCCCCACAAAACAAATACAAATTCTCAAGTCTTTGAGAATTCAAAAGATAAGCTGCATTTTTACTGGAACATCATGACAGAAAGAATTATTTTCCACAACTGTCCAGAAAGAACACTGACCCATCAAAATTTAAGAATTCTTTTAATAGAGGTCAACATATCAAACATGATATAATCTATAAACATGACAACTCTGAAAATAAAAAAATCTAATTTTGGGGGAAATTATGAGATATATCATTCCTATTATGCTATATGCTACTGGTTTTTGTCTAAAAGATTTTAGTCATTTAACAAGTACTTATCAAGTATTTACTATATGCCAACTTACCTACTAATCATAAAGGATAACAAAAAATCCAAAATAGATCTCTGGCTCTCAATAAGTATGCAATCTAGGGGAGGAGACAACATATAAACAAGCACAAACAGATAAAATGATATAGTACAATCAGAAGGTAATCTCAGAGGGAAGGTAAGGGCAATAAATAGGGGAAGGCTATAGGAAACAAGGAAGGAAAAAAATATACTGATGTTGAGATTTGAAGTGAGTCTTGAAGGAAATCAAGGAAGCCAAGAAGCAGAAGTGTAAAGGGAAAGAATTTCAGCAGTATGAGACAAGTAGTAAAAAGGCAGAGTTAGGCAATGAAGTATCATTTTGTCATGTGGGAGGAGCATCAAGAATTCCAGTGTTGCTGGATCATAGATAAAATGTAGGGGAGTAAAGTATAAGAAGAATGGACAAGTAGAAAGGTGCCAATTTATGAAGGGATTTAAATATAAAAAGTTGAACCTGTAGGTAATAGGTAGCTGTTTATTTATAATGAAATTATCTGATTACGTCTATTCTAGATCTAAGAAAATCACATTTTAATGAATGGAAAATGGATAGCAGTGAGAGAGAAGAGGTAGGGAAACCAATGAGACAGAGAGGTGGCACAGTGGGTGAGACATATTGGGCATCAAAGCAGAAAAAAATAAATTCAAATATGAACTAAGACACTTGTTACATGTTCTTAGGCAACCCACTGAACATCTCAGTTTCCTTAAGTGTAAAATAGAATTAATGGATTGTAGTGAGGATCAAATGAGATAATTCATAATATACTTAGCAAAGTGCCTCGGACTTAGCAGGTACTTTATAAATGCTTGTTCCTTCTCCATAGTCACCCTTATTCTCTAAAGGTACCTTTTAAAAATGACATTGATGAAATGGATAAGAGTCAAAAGAGAATAACAAGGATAGTGAGAGACCTTGGGATCATGATTTCTGAAGACCTGGGAATGCTAATCCTGGAGTAAAGAAGACACTATATCTCTAGTAAAGTATTTGCATAGCTATAATGCAGAATTAAATCCTATTTGGCTGTATAGGGTTGGATTTGGATAGAACAGGTAGAAAAAAATAGAAGTCAAAGGGAAATATAGTCATGGAAATCAGAAATTCCTATTCGATCTCCAAAAATAGAATGGGTTTCTTTATAAAGTAGTGAGTATTTCGTCATGAAAAGCAAAGAAGGCAGACATTAAAAAGTATACTACCACTCATTTTGGATTAAGAATTTTTGTTTTTGTTGGGAAACTTCAATATATTACATCAAGCTGACCTTTAGATGGTAAGATATCTTATTTTTATGAAAGAATAGGTCTAGGTATCCTTTTGTACGTAAAGAGCACATACTAGATATTTTATGACTTTTATAACTTCCTCATTTGGAAAATGAGCCAAACATTATAAGAATTAAGTAACTGTGTCTAAAGTACAAAAAGATAATTATATGTTGGAAAATTACTTTTAGCTTCTTGATCAAATTTACCTAATTGTAATCATTTTGCAATTAATTGAAAATTATAGATTAATAATGAAAACTGACATTTATATTGTGCTTTAAGGTACATTATGTACATTATTAACTCATTTGAGTTTAACAACAACCTTATTAGGTGAGGTTTATAGGTTGTATGTTTCCCATTTTACTGGTGAGGCTTACAAAAATTAGTTAAATTAGTGAATAGATGAAAAAAATGAATGACTAGAAATGCATTTATTAAGTTCTTCTCCTATACAAAGTATTAAACTAAGCATTGAGGATACAGATTTTTAAAAATGAGTGTGCTCCTATTCTTGAGGAATGTGTGTTCAAATAAGGGAGACAACTTTTTATAGAGCAGGGGTGACCAGAGTAGAGAGGTTTCACTAGAATTGTGAATTGGTCAAGAGGAAAATCAATTGATACAAACTTCCCAGAAGAGATTTTAGAACTGCTTTGATTATTGTGCATAGAACATAACATAGAATGTAGAGGCTGAAGGGAATGTGAAAGGGTAGGAAGTCAAATTGCAAGATCACCAATGTGAAGAACAAGATGCTATAGGGTCTGGAGCTGACCACATATAGTGGACTAGGCTAGTTTGCACTCATTTACTCACCAATCAAGAGAGCAGAATTCTAAGATAAGAATTTCAAAAGTCAAAGGGATTAACTGCCTTCCAGAATTGGGAGTATGATTTCTGAAGCTCCAGAATGAAAAGAATACTTAGTTTTGATCATATAACTAGTAAATATTAGAAGTGCGATTTGAACCAAGTCTTCCTGACTCCAAAGCCAAGGTATTATCCATTTACTACACTATGCTTTAGGAAAGAAGAGACAGAAATGTCAAATGAGGTCCATGATACTCTGGAGAGGTCCTAAACAGATTAAGATGAAGTTGGGACATATTTAACAAAACAAAACAAAATAAACCTACAATATGACATAGATAATATTATACTGTAAATTAAGTCAATATGCTGTAACAGAGATCCCTATGTATGGATCAGTGGACCCAATTTCTTTCTGAGTTTGACAATAGTTTAAGGCAAATATTCTTAACATTGGATCTATGACATATTTTTCTACATATTCTCATAACTCTATGTCCTTTGTAATTCATTTTGTTTTATGTATCCTCAAACTTTCATGGGTTCCTGAAACAAGAAAGGCTCAACACTCCTGATATAGGGTGACTCCAGGTTTGGTGCTCTATTCATGATGCTATACTGTCCCTATGTAAGAGTATTAGAGTTACAGTTGTAGCTATATTTCTAAAGCAAACCGATGGGAAACAGCAGAAACATCCTCTACATAGACTAGAGACTCCAAGATTAAATAGTGAAGTGCTTATGTTAATGAGTTGAGTTTTTAAAATATATTTTCCTGGCCTCAAGTACAGAGATAGCTTTGCCCAATGGACCAAGTACAGAATCAGTAGGGCTACCTAATCCCAGTTGTGTGGATGACTTCAGAATGTCATTTGCCTCATTTATCCTGACTGTCAGGCCTCAGTTTCACCAGCTGTACTAAAAGATAGAGAAGCTTCACTGCAACATGAAATGCTGAGCACATTCTGAGTGCCAAAAGAAAAACTGTCAGATACTGATGTTTTGGCTCACCAGTCCAGAGAAAAGGCTGAATCCAAATCCCAAGTCACTCATAATAAAAGATGCATCAAAAATACCAGCCATCCACTCACTTATTTCTTGAGTGGATTGTCTCTGCTTTGGTGTTTTCAAAGGAATTGGCATTTGCACTAAGGGAAGGCTTGTTAAAGGGCCCATTTTCAGGTGTTAACTGATAATAACCCAGCCAACCAATAAGTGGTCTCAGTTTGTGTCTGCCTAAAGACACAGGAATCATTGTGGGGAGTAAAATGCTCTGTGTCACAGAGATAAAAGTACCTCTTCCTAACACAACATCTAATAGCAATGGGAAGCCTGTGAAGCACTTCTGGAAGAGTATATAGAAAAGGCGAAGTCTCAATATCGATACAGTTCTAAGTATTTGAAGAAACATGACATAAAAAGGCTTTGTGAATATTTACCAAATGGCCAGACAATGGAGACCTGAATTTAGTATCAAGACCATAGGAAAGTTATTTAGTTCATCAGAACCTCAGTTTCCATATATGTAAAACAATGATCAGAGTATTTTAAAAACTGAAATTTTAGAATGCTATAGAAATAATTTTTCACCGATCCTAAACAGCTCTCTAAGACTTTAATTTCCAGAACAATTATTGATCCACATAGGTAGTAGAACTTTCAACAAAGAGGGGTTCTCTTCATAAATGAAATCACAAATCTAGTAAAGTATCTATCAATTTCATTCTCCTGAAGGCCAATTGAAGAGGTTGTCCCTATACATCAGTTTTAGTGATTCAAATGAATCTCATTGACTGTTGTTCAAAAGAAAGGAGGAGAGGGGCAGCTACATGGCTCAGTAGACAGAGAGTCAGACCTGGAGATGGGAAGTCCAGGGTTCAAATCTGGCCTCAGATAGTATGAATGACTGAGTATCATTTTACCTCCACTAATATACAAATGAAACATGGAGGACGGGTCAGTATAATATAATCACCTTCATCTATAAAATTTAATAATAACATTTTGTTCATTTCCTATATTTTCCATTTTTTTATTTCCCCACTCCAGGACCAGGAATGATAGAATTCAAGGCTACATCCTACAATGGTATTTTAATGACTAATAAAATGATAAATGCAAAGTCTATTTCCATAAATGATAGATTTTTAGTCTTCTCAAAACTTCTGGGAGATAAGTGGAGGGAAAGGGAATGGGAAGGGAAAAGGCATAAGTGTTTATTAAGTGACTACTATGTGCCACCCACTGTGCTAAGTGTCTTACAAATATTATCTCTTTTGAGCAGTATAGGATCTGACCTATAAGAAATAACTGCAAGCAATGAATGGAAAAGTAAATTCTCATGGCAAGTTCTGACTTGATGACACAAGTTGTCTACTTGGTTTGGAATTCTGTGTCTACTTCTCTGCATGCTCTAGAGAAAAAGGCAACAAGATCACTGCCTCCAAACAAAATACATCTCTGATACTTTCTCCACTTCTCCCATAAATGCCCAGTGTTTAATCTATTTCTGTATTGTTCCTGCTGTACGTACTAACCCAATCAAACCAACAAAAACTTCCACTACCCCTGACCCTATCCTATATAATCCTATCCAATTCCTTCCTTTCTTCCCTTTCTCATTCTTCTGCCTAACTCCCTATCCCCCCCTCCCCACTTTGGCAAATATGGAGGCTAGCAGATTATACTCATTCTGTGATGAAACCATTACCACCTGCTAATATTTTTATAGAATTTTATAAACTTGGCCATTCATGAATCATTTACAGTACTTTATTCCAATGAAGAGTTCACAAATCACTCAAATGCTGGCAAAAGGCATAATAATGAGTAATATTTCAAGGAGCTTTGCATTAATATGTCAGCTCCCAATTCTGTGAGACCTAAATTATTTTTCCAGGTGCCACTGTAGGCCAGGCAGCTGTAGAAGCACATTTCCTTTTTTTTTTTTTTTTGGTTGGGAGTAGTGGAGGTGGGAGAGGAAGACTAGAAAGTGATAAGGAATGTGTGGATCTGAAAGGACAGGGATAAGGTAAATTAACTAACCAATTAAACTCCATGCCTTGCACCAATGAGCCAAGTTGTTAGTGAGCTTGGAAGCATAGAAAAAAAGATGAGGAAATAGGAATTTATAGAAATGATTGTCAGTTTCTTGGCTAGAAGCAAGTGGATACTAAATAGTTCATCTTGATAATCTTAAAATATACACATATAGGCATGTGTGTGCATGTACATATATATTTTTTCCTCGAATAATTTCTTATCAAAAATATCCCAAAGAAATTTAAATTCAGGCAGTTTACATGTTAGATTTAGAAAGAAAAAAATAACATCATTAACTAGGGGCTCACATATGCTTAGCATTAGTAATAATATCCCACCCCCCAAAAAGTTAACAATTCTCATTTTGCTTTGGAATCTATTAATTTGAAATTATAGCAGGGAAAACTGAGGCAGAGACTATTGGAGAGTAATCTATATGCCAATGTTTCTGGTCATTTCTGTACATTCCTTTTGTTTTCTTTCAGAGAGAGGTCTCTTGCTGACCACAAAAGAAACCTCTAAAATAACTCACAGAATTCCCAGTGCTCAACAGATCGGAAGTTAACCAAAATTCCATTTTTTTTTTTAAAAATTTGCACAAAAGAGAATTAATTAGAAGAGATGTACTAGTGTTTCCAGAGTCAAAAAGTGGGGTAGCAAAGGCTAGAATCATCAGAAGATAGCCTGGAGCTGGGATAGCCAAGAGTTCAGTCATGACCACTCTATCTCTTGCTTGGGGTAGATCTAATCACTGCATGAATTCAGGCCAGAGAGGGAGTAACCTAAGGCTTGGATCAGTCCCCTGTCACCACATGAATTTCTGACTCTCTTCTGAAGGCTCCTTTGTTCACTCTCAGAAGTTGTAAAACTCAGAAGTTTTCTTCAAAATTTGACTCTGAAACACCAAGGGAAATTCAGTGGATAACAAAGCAAGCATATTTCAGGCCATCAGAAAATTCAGATCTTCTAAAGATTGCTACTACTCTGATCTAGTTAACAAATCTGCACTATTCATTGGTAGTAGCCTGCTAGTCTATGGATGAGGTTCCAGATCCTTACCTTCCATTTCAAATCTTTTTGCCAGCCTATGAGAAAATCAAAGAATTTCCCATTAGCTCCTTGCGATGGTCCACCCAATCATGAATCTTGTCTTTAAATTTGGTACAGTATAAGAGTCTATGTTTTCCAAGACTTCAGATGTTATCCAAATGATCTCTACATCAGCCACTAGACCAACTGTATGTAGGACGTATCTTTAAATTTATTTATCCCTTACAGTGTGTAATATTTCAATCTATATCAACACTTGAAATAATAGCCATCTTGGGCAACTCTAGTCCAAACACTTCCCTTGGTCAAGTGAAGAAAAAATCTGATAAATGAATAATGATGTAAATAAGTCAGGTATTTATATATGTTAATAGGCTATAGAACTGCAAGAGGCATTTGAGATCATCTAGGCCCATCCATTGATTTTAAATGATATTTTATTTTTAATCATCAAAAATTTATCATCTCACCCTCCTAATTCCACCACCCCCAACAAAAGAAAAGTGAGAGTTTATCTTAAAATTAGAGGTAAGGAATTGAAAACCAAAATGTTCAAGTGATTCTTAAGAACAGTAAGCATCAAATCTAGGATTTGAACTCATTTTTTTTACTCTAAAAGTTATGTATTTTTCTTATCACTAAGTATTTATTTTCATCATGATTTATTTTATTCTTCTCAGTCTATTTCATTAGTTATACCATTCAGTTTCTCTTTCTCTCAGGTGAATCATATTAGTCACACTAGAATTCTATTCAACATCATATACCCAAGAAGTCCTCTCTTTCCCAACTCAATAAGTTCTCTCCCTTTCATTCTTAAAGAAATTCTTGAAATCTCATGGCCACTATCTAGACAGTTGCAACTATTTGAAAGAAGGTTTCATTTGAAAAATTGAAAAATGGGACAATGGCCTTGTGAAATGAATACTATATTTGCAGTCAGAGAACTGGGGTTCTAAATCTAGCCTTGCCACTTAATACTTATATGATCTTGAGTAAATAATTCATTCTTTGTGGGCCTCATTTTCCTCATCTGTTCACAAGACTGTAAAAAAAATTTGAAGTTCTTTTCTATCTCTAAATATATTATCCTATTGTCTGTGAACATTTATTAAGAGAAACCAAAGCCGGGACAGTGAATGATAACCATCAAAATTCTGATGGCATTGGGAAGAAAATTAAAGTTAAATATTTTCTGATACCAAAAAAAAGAAATCATCATCATCATAATGACCTAGTTCTTTTATCCTTGGTATCCAGTTAACACAGCCATAAGATCCAACTTAATGAAGCAATTGTTTAAAAGATTAGAGATACATGGAAAGATAAGGAGAATCAAAGAAAGTGGTCTCCTGATGGCTTCTATTACGATGACTCAGAATTTGCAGATTTAAGTTCACTCTGGGTTCCCACCAATTTCAGCTAGACTAATGGGTTCTTTCTGGTACCTCTGATACTTTGTTTTCTGTATATTTCAGACAGAGATCAATCTGTCTCATGTGCCAATGTGCTTTCTGTCCATCACCTTGATATTATCAAATCTGAGCATTGGAAGAGACTTCTTTTGCAAAGCACAATACAGTATTTATAGCCTAAAGCAACATGGCTGCCCAACTCCTACCAGAACCTCAAGTGTAATGTATAGAAAATGGTCAGCCATGGAACATGGGACTCAAAAATCTTCTATTGCAAATGACTCTCTGTCCCTCCATAGATCAACATTAAAACAGATAGTTTCACTGGAATGAATGGTACATGCCACTGCAAAATTGAATGCCAATTTAAATTAGTCTTGAGAGGTAGGAGGGCTGCATACTCAATATGCCTGTGGAGGGAAAACATGAGAACCAACACAAGCTAATTGGGGTCCATGACAGGGACTGGAGGAGCTCAGAATATCTATTGTCAGAGTGGGGAGTAGGAGAGAAAGAGTTGTATTGAATGAATCAAGGAGGCATAGAACAGATGTGACCTGCTGAGTCCATCATATGAATGATTTTATGTGGATACTAAGACCACTCTAAATCCTGATCCTCATTTTAAACATTTGAGTTATTATTTATAGGGATAGTGCAAAACAAATCCTATGTCCCATCCTGTTTCCTAATCCCCTTAGAGACAGAAATCCTATAACAACAGGTTTGGTGAGAAACAATAAAATTCAAAACCTAATTACAAAGTAGTTTGGAAACACAGCTCTTTAGTAAAGGAAGGCACTGGAACTTACCTGATAAGTAGCCATCATTTCTCTATCCAAGGTGCGCATTACTGAGACACTGCCTGTATTTTCATTGATCCTGAAAATGCCTTTGGGATCTTGATCCACACCTTTTCCAGAAAGTTTGAATTTGGATCCTTCTGGTCGGTCATTATCCACAACCTGTGTCACAGAAGCAAGACAAAATAAAATAAACGATGAATTTGGATACATCTGAAAATGAATACCACATCTCATTAAATCATAGTTTCTAATTTCAGATCATACACATAATTTAGAGGATGATTAGACAAGAAATTAACAACATAACCCTGGTCTTCCAAGTCCTGTATGTCCTGGAGCTGTAGTCTACAGACTCAAGTATCCTGTCTTGAGTAACAAAATGAACAAAATGAATACAAATGTGTCTAGACTTCTAAACTACTAGATAGATGTAGACTACTGGCCAAATATCAGGCCATGCTTCACAACCCTTCTAGTCATCTAAAACAGCTGCCACTCATATTCATACCTCTCCTCTGTTCCCTGCTTCTCATCTCTTGCCTTGGACAAAGAGATCAAATCAATAAGTCTGGAAAGATCTACATGAATTGATACAACGTGAAGTGGGCAGAACCAATAGAACATTGTAAAAAATAAAAGGAATACTGTATGATTAATAATTGTGAATGACTTAGCTATTTTTAGATATCTAAGAGAAATATAGAAAAGACTATGAAGTCTGAATGCAGACTGAAATATGCTATATTTCACATCCTTCCTTCATCTTTTTTTGTCTGAGCTCTCTTCTACAAAATTAGTAATATGGAAAAATATTTTACCTTATTACACATGTAAAATCTATATTTAATTGCTTGCATCTCAGGGAAGGGGAGGGAAATGAGAGAGGAAAGATAGATGCAGGTAGGGAAGGGGAGAATTTGACTCAAAATTAAAAAAAACAACAACAAAGGTTATACAAATAATATAATTCTTTCTGGAAAGAGTCTCTTATTTAACAACTGTTTTAAACAAGTCTCTGTCATTATTCTACAGATCAAAACTCTTCCCCAGCCATCACTCCTCCTTATATAGTCATTGTTTTCTCTTTTTAAAGCATAAGCTTCTTGAAGTTAGGGACTTTCTCAGTTTTTGAATTTGTATTCTCAAATTTAGTACACTGTTAGACACATGGCAAATGTTAAACATACACTATAATGTTCATTGGTTCAAAGAAATTGAACCAAACTGGGAAGATGCAAAAAATTCTGCAAAAGGATAATAACAGACCCCAGAATCTAGCAGATTTTCTTGAAAGTTTCATAGAGTTCTTGCCCAGGAATCATTATTATGCCTCTATTGCCAAGGACAAGCAAACAAGGAAATGACCTGGACAATTTAGGCACAAAATACAAATTACCTCAAGAATTCAACAGGCATGAAGAAACATACACACTCATAAAGTCTATCAAAATAACATTAATAGTGATTAAACACTCATTTCCTATGTATACATAATGGATTTACTTTAAGACATTAAGGACTGGTGATTTAATTGGCATAGATACATTCTCTCAGTAATACAGAATCCAACCGTTATATGCTTACAATATAGTTTTAGTGTAATGGCTGGAAAAAAAAACCCGTCTATAATTGTTTAACTCTTCCAAATTAGCTATTTTGGTCTTTATAGTTACAGTGTTCATCACTAAGCCTATATGTAATTTTTATTATTATCTTCCCCCCAGCCCCAATTTAGTAGGACCTGACAAAGGATTGATCTTCAATCCTGGTCTTTGAGACTACATAGTGACCTATACATAAGAGGGTACCTTTAGTAGAGGTACAACTAATATTAAGAAAAATGTAATCCAGAGAAAGAACTGTGGGAGCAGAAACACAGAAGAAAAACAATTGCTTGATCACATGGGTTGATGGGGATATGATTGAGGATGTAGACTCTAAAGGATCACCCTAATGCAAATATCAATAATATGGAAATAGGTCTTGATCAAAGGTATATGTAAAACTCAGTGGAATTGCACATTGGCAATGACAGGGAAGGTAAGAGGAGGGGAGGGAAAGAACATGAATCATGTAACCATGGAAAAAAACTTCAAAATTAAATTACAAAAAAAGGAAAATGTAATTTGAAGCAGGTCTTAAAAGGAATAGAATCACATAGACATAAATGGAAGCTTTCTGATCAAAATGGCTTTTAATCTCAGCTTGCTTACTTATATCTCAGCTTATACACACACACACACACACATATGTACATATATAAATAAATAAATAAATATATATATATATATCACAATGTAATTTTTTGTAATTCACAATTCCTAAGCATCTATGATGACCAAAACCTTATGTTTAAAGACAGTAGTTTCCTTACACATCCTCAGACTACGGAGAGATAAAGGGAACCTAAAGATAATTGTCACATAGTGGTAAGATGAAGAAAAAAAAAATCTGGCTCTACTAGACTTTGCTTAGACAATACAGATGGCACATGTTCAACAGACTATGTAAACACCGCAAATGAGTATTTCATAGACAAGGACGAGAGAATGTCTTCATGGTTCAAAAACATTTATTATAAACACATCAATAGAGTACAAGTCCTATGGGCTGTCAGCTGGAATATGGGAATGCACACCAGAACCAATATAAACAGGTTATGTTGTAAAATTTTGTTTTATGTCTTCTGTTTAGAACTTAGAACACATTTCTCCTTGGAAACAAGGTTATAAATGGTGGTTCTTCAGCAAGGCAACCCAATACAAAATGTAGCTAAAATATATAGCATAAACATGAGCATGTAAAATAGCTAGGAGTCTAACCATTGTTTATAATCTCATTTGTTTTTTGGGGGGAAATGTGCTTTTAGAATTCATGAGGTTGTGAAAAAGTTATTAGACATTAGTGTGTATCTCTTTTCTGCTGGGTGACCTTGACCACATTCCTTTCTTATCTGGGCATCAGTTTTTCCATCTGTAAAATGAGTAGGTTGAATTGCATACTCTATCCTAATCTAATTTAGTGATGGATCCCATAACAATCCCTGATGATTGAACTCTGGATTTTTCCTCCTACTCTAATACCCACAGGTAGTGGGTGACTGGTCACAAGATCCCCTTATCTCAATCATAAGTCTTTGCTGAAGATCAGAGTAAGGATTCTCTACTTTTTACCTTATCCCCACTCTACTCCCACCTCTTGTAGACTTGGTCAAAGTGATAACACAGAATCAATAGAAAGATACTTGGGACAAGATGGTAAGAGGCAGTTGGATTCTATAGTCTCTAACTTCTCTTCTATTGCTTACTTTTATGATTCTCTGAATGGTAGCTTCTTGATGGCAAAGATTGATTCATTTTTGTCCTTGTAACTGACACTTAGTACAGTGTCTGAGACATAATAAGTACTTATTAAATGCCTATTAGTTTTCATATGGTTATGCCATCATAAACATAGAGTTGGAAGAAACATTAGAGGTCTTTTAATCCACCTTCCTCATTTTATCCATGAAGAAACTGGGGCACAAAGAATTTAAGGGACTTGACCAGAGTCCCAGAGGGAATAGCAGTCAGGACAGAAATGCGGGTCTTCTGACTCCAAGGCCAGAATTCTTTATATTACCCCACCCTTTCCTGAATTTTTTCCCGCCTACTTTCCTGCATAGCATAAACATGTAAGGAACTAGTTTAGGACTATGGTACAATCACCTTTTTCAGGTACACAGGGGAAGGTAAATACTCTTCTGGCAAAAGGGTAGACTGAGCCCATGGAATCTGTTTTGGCAAATATTTCCTAGGAAGAGTAATACCTGCCCAGGGCCTCCTGAATGACCCAATTGATTCTTGGTTAAACTGAAGCCTTGAGGGAAGAGAGAGTTCTCTTCATTCACCGGTTATTTTCTACAGCACCTGTGTGTTCTCAGAAGGGGTCTCAGGAAATAACCCAATCTGCACTTACTTAGCTGAGTAGATCTGATGGGATCAGAGAGGGGTAAGATTTTTGAAATTCCTACAAAACAACAGACTGGCCTCCAGTCATTCATCCAAAACCTACCAAGCAAAGAAAGTCAGTTTCCAAATGACCTCCATTATACTGTGTTAAACTCCCTAAAGTTTCCAGGAGGCTGCTGGGCTGCCCTCATAGGGAAGCAGGTGGCCTTTTCTTCTTCTTTTTTTCTTGTTTAATAGAACAGAATATAAGAAAACTCAAGCATTTCTTTTAGCCAGAATAAATCCAGCAGTGTGCTGAGGTGTGAATATCTGCTAATGCTTTAGCTGCTAACTCCTATTATATCACATAGCAGGCTTTCACAATTAGAGTCTCTTTCCCATTATTCTGTGTAATTCAATACCACTTTTCACTGTGGGGATTTTTTTTTTTTTTAGTTTAAAGGAGAAAGAAAGCTAATGATAAGGAAAACTATCTATCATACCCAGGTGCCAGCTAGCACAGATATGCAAATCCCAGAAGTCACTTGCTTTAACACTACATGAAGTAATGTCACCTCACTGTGTTAGTGACCAGGTAAAAAAAAGGCCAATAGTTATACCTTAATAACAGTGACAAGGATAAAGCTGTGTCATGTGGAGGGAAAGCCATACTGAAGCAAAGGTTGAGAGAAAAAGGTGGTAGCCACCCCTAGTTCTTGCCCTGGTGGTAGGTGGGGCAGAGGCTATCTTATCATGTCCATCATCTATCATCTTCCATATATCCACCTGAATTCCTAGATACTTTCTTGGCTTTCTTTCCTTTCTGATTCAGAAATCCCATAAAATCAGCTTGACTGTCATCATTAATGATTATTGGTAGGGGCAGCTGGTAGCTCAGTGGATTGAGAGTCAGGCCTAGAGACGGGAGGTTCTAGGTTCAAATCTGGTCTCAGACACTTCCCAGCTGTGTGACCCTGGGCAAGTCACTTGACCCCCATTGCCCATCCTTACCACTCTTCCACCTAGGAGCCAATACACAGAAGTTAAGGGTTTAAAAAAATAAAAAATAATAATCAATGCAAATTAATGATTATTGGTAAGAAGTATTTTCATCCGCTCCTTGGTTGAGGGCATACAAGTCATGCTTATTGAATTTGTGAAAGACACAAAGCCAGAAGAAAGAATTAATATGTTGACTTAGAGATTCAGGATCCAAAGAAGAGCATGGCAGGCTAGTACAATGGCATGAATTGAAGATGTAATTTAATAGGAATAAATGCCAAGTACTATATTTAAAGATGAAATTTCAATTGCACAAGTTTAGAATGAGAGAAATGTATCTAGACTTTTTAAAAAATTCCTGTGATTTCACCACTGAACAAGCTTTTAATGGAGTGCTTCCTCATTATCTTTTCAGCAGTTGATAGCCTTAAAATGTTGAACTGGGTCACAACAATAGGCTATAAACTAAATATGATGGGGGAGGACTCAAACCCAAGTCTTTCTTATTACAAGATGAAGAGTATCAACAATACCACTTCTGTCTCTCTGACTGCAGAATATTTCAATATTTTAATAGACTAAATTCAATATCAGCCAAAAATGTAACATGACTGTTTTGAAAGAGAACATAAAGTGTGTGGAGTGGGAGAAAGTGGGACTAAGTGTAAAAAAACTGGAAACTTAGGAAGGGGTCATGGTGTGAAGACCTTTAAAAGTCAAGCATCGGATTTTATATTTGGTCCTATCTCCTGATAACTGGAGACTTGCACTTCAGGAAAATCACTTTGGTAAACAATTGGCAGGTCATTAGAGTGGGGAGAGACTTGTGTCAGGGAGACCAACCACAAGGCTATTAAAATAAATTAGGTAAATGTCCTGTATAGAAATTATAATTAAACCCTTGGGAACTGATGAGATCCATCAGGTGGACTTATGGAATTCATAGCTAGCCGGCTCTGGAGTCCAGAAGATTGGAGTTGGAAGTCCAGGTGAGATGCTTATTAGGTGTATGATCTTAGGCAAATAACTTAACCCCTATTTGCCTCAGTTTTCTCAACTATAAAATAGAGATAATAATAGCAGCTACCTTCTAGGGTTGTTATAGGGAGCAAATAAATAAGAATGCTTGGTACATAGTATGTGATATATAAATGCTGGCTATTATTATTATAATTTTTATTTTGTTGTTGCTATATTTAAATATGATTAGTTTCCATTGTAATACTATATATTTTGCTTTATTAATTTAAAAACATAATAAACTGTAAGAGATTCATAATCTTCACCAGACTGTCAAGGGGGTCTGTTTCATGCAAAAAAAGGGTTAAGAATCTCTGGTAAAGACGGGGAATAGAAGAAGTCACAAGACAGAATCTTGGGAGAACATGTCTAGATAACTCTTAACCTAGAATCACTGTGACTCAGGGTGAGGCGGGGGGAGACAGATTAACATCATAAAAACCTAGGAAAGGGGGAATATCTATGAGAAATGGATAAACAGTATGCAGTGCTATAGAACAGTGGTTCCCAAACTTTTTTGGCCTACCACCCCCTTTCCAGAAAAAATATTACTTAGCGCCCCCTGTCACATACTATCACCGCATCCTTACAGTTATTCACCTCCCCCAAATGTACCTGTGGCCATCACCAACCCCCTTGATCGCTGCAGCACCCAACAGTGGGTGGCACCCACTTTGGGAATCACTGCTATAGGGTATAGACAGATCCAGAAGGATTAGGATTGAGAAAGTACCATTAAACTTTGTAGTCAAGCTATCACCAATAACTTTGTAGAGAGCAGTTTATATTAAATGTGGTTCCAATCTAGAGTGAAATAGGTTCAGTACTGGGTGAGAAGGCAGGGAGTGCAGGCAGAGTATTTCTCTCAAAGAGTTCAGCCAAGAAAAGCAGAGGAAATTTAGTATAATATCCAGAAGGGATGGCAGATAAATTTATTTTTTTTTCTAGGATGAGTAAGAAAAGAATATGTTTATAGATAGTAGGTAAAGAAGCAATAGATAGGGAGAGAATAAAGATTAGAGAGAGAGAATGGTATGAAGGAATAATTTACTGGAAGAAAAGCAAGGATTGTGATTCAAGTTGTACATAGAAGGGTTAGCCTTGGCAAGAGAAGAATGAGTTCTTCTTGTGAGACTGGAGTGAAAAAGTAGATAGTCAGAGAAGACATCTCAAATGAGAAGAAAAGATGAGATGACCTCAGGTAGTTTGTTTGTTTTTTTTTCCCCCCTGTGATATATGAGGTGAGAGGCTCAGCTAAGCAACTGGGAAGTGGTGTCACTGGAGGCTTGAGGAAGAGAATGAAAAAAATTGAGAATAACTTCTGTGGTAAGTAGATGAGTAAGTCAAAAAGGAAGGTATAAAAAGATTGCTTTGATTGCATGAGGACCCAGTTTAGATGATAGATTATCAATATGCAGTAATTGAATGAGTCAGCATAGTTTGGGGACTTTCTCTAACATTATTCACCAGCAAGTTCATTTAGCACAAACTTAAGGTACTGTAATTCAAATTTGTTGAACATTTTCTCTTTATTTTTTTAAATTATAAACATTTATTTTCTGTCTTTCCTATTGACCTCACAAACTGAATGATGGTGAAGGAAATTGTAACACAGTCAAGCAAAATAAATTTCCACATTGATTGTCTTCAAAAATACATGTTGAATAATCTACCTTGTTAGTAGATAGATAAACTTTTTCATCATCTGTACTCTAGGAATCATGAATGGTCACTGCATTAATCAGAATTTCTAAGTCTTCCAAGGTTTTTCATTTATTTAACAAAGTTTTGGTTTTTATACAAATTGTTCTGCTTCTGTTCACGTTTTTTCTTTATCAGATTATAGAAGTCTTCACAGTTTTCTCTGAAACTGTCACTTTGATCTTTCATACAGCAAAACAGTATTCCATTATGTTCATATCCCAAAGCAAACAGTGACAATTTCCATATCTGCCTGCCCTTTCCAAAGTCGAGCTGTTACTTCTAAAACTAGATAAACCATTCTACTATCTTGAAATTTTAGTTATCTGCAGACTAGAATTGCTTAGCCTAGTTTCAATCTGATGGCTGAGGCACAATTAGAAAATGTGAGGGCTGAAGATGGAAATATTTCCTGCATCATCACATAGGTATTACTTAGATCAAACTGCTTACCCTCTCAATGAGGGGGGAAGGAGCAAGGGAGAGAATATGGAACTCAATTTTTTTAGAAAAAGAATGTTAAAAATCATTTTTACATTAAATTGGGGAAAAATAAAATAGTATATATAAAAAAACAAAAGTGAAAGGGTTGGATTAGATGATTTCCAAAATTTCATTGAATTTGAAATCTGATTCCATGATGTTGTCTCACCTCCAGATGTTTAATCAGAAAGGTCATATTTTTTCTATTTCATATAATAATGAAAATATCTTACATGTCTCATGCTTTACAGTTTCATTTTTTTTCTCACAACAACCTTATGTGGTAGGTAGCACAAATAGGATCATTCTCTTTTGTTAGATGAGAAATCAGGTTCAGAGAGGTGAAATACATTAGGGGCAGTGACTGACTGGTGAATGAAAAACAGTTTATTAACAGCTTATCATGTGCCCAGAATTTTAAAAAAAGAGGAGAAATGGAACCCAAGTCAGAAGAACTATTACCAAATTCCGACTCTGAAAACTCAAATTACATTGAGCAAATTGCTTAACCTCTACACATCTTAGCTTCCTGATCTCAAAAATAAAGGCATTTGATCAGTTGTCCTCTAATTTTCCTTTAAGCCTTGAATCAAAGATCATGTGATATGGCTGGCAAGAGGCAGTCAGAAACCTAGACCTTTTCATTTTGGTCAAGGTGTGTAAGTTTGTATATGTATACTTTTTTACCACACCTTATTCCCTCTCCATCACATAAATAGAAATAATAAGCTCCAGATTCTAACACATCATGGTAAAATAAGGGCACAGCTTGAAAGGTTTTACATGAACACTTTCTTCTAAAAGAATAAAAAATTAATCATGGCCTTAGATGCTATTGAGATATCCATGCCTCTTTTGTATGTTCCTTTCTAACACTCTCCATCTTATAGGAGTTACTGTGTCCATTTTGCTTCTCTCAATTCCACATGTTATAGTTTCCAACTAAATATGAAGCCAAATATTTATGCCCTTGTCAGACTCAGAGCTAAGGGAAAGTAGAATGAGACTCAGGTTTATAGAGCTGGATCCGGGCCCCTTTGTAATCAGAGAACAAGAACAAGGCCACAGTACTCCCAGAACACATTGGTTGCCCTTTAGTTGATTTCTTGCTTTGTTCAAAACTGTAGGGGATTAGGTTAGTGCATCAGCTCTTGAGGTAATTATTCTTTAATTGAAAACAAGGTCAGTCCGGAAGCTAGTGTTTGCAAATATGTCAGAGATTTTCACAATAAACACAATTTCAAACATTTAGAATAAAAGTACTAAAATTTCAAACTGTCTACCTAGGAGATTAAAAATGCTTATAATGTTTATAAATCAGAGACAACAGACTAGCATTGAAATTTTCACAATATTTTTTCTCCTCTTCTTTCTCCTATATTTTTTCAACTCGTCCTCTGCCTTCTCCACTTACTCCTCTTCCTTTTTTCTTGTTTCAATAGAACATTAGCAAAGAATTTGGCACTGAGGTATACAAACCTATATATGTTTTTCTCCACACATGTCACAAAATAAGGAAATTCAGAGGACTAATGCATGTCATCAAGGAAGTGTACATTTGACATAGATGAATAATCTCTCTAGAGAACAGTGGAAAATCCTCTTGCTTCATTGGCATCCTTGCCATGTCAGGAGAAATCAAGGAAGGCTCTCAGCACAAAGGATGATCCCCTTTTACCAAACATGTGTGAAGACATGGTCAAAAGCAACAGAGAATGAGCAGGTATCAATGAGTTATGATCTTCCTCATTGATGGGAACACCTGAATCATTAAGACCAAAATTCCAACTGAATGTTTATATTCATGCCCACATGAATATAAATCATACAATTACAATGTGCCTCTTCAGACAAACAAGGTGAAATCTTATAATAAAATAATATTTCATTTTTTGTCTTGAAATTATATATAGAATTAAGAGCAATCAATGGAAGATAAAAACAGGCAAATTTAATCTCATTAGTAAGGGGGAAAAAACTTCCTCACAATAATACTTATCAAATGACAATGATTTTTTTTTGGTCTTTTGACTTTGCTTGAGTCTTATTTAACCTCTCTTAAACAATTTTGACATTCTATTTTTGTGTGAGTGTGTGTATGTGTGTGAGTATGTTATTATTTGACTAAACTCAAGTTCCAGAAGGGCAGGGGCC